>NC_056731.1:941536791-941836791 GCF_019279795.1 Protopterus annectens | reverse complement strand
AAGAATAATAGCTACCACTACTTTCTTCCAGGATGTTGGTACTTCTCCTCCTCTTAAAGTACTGTTAAACAAAATCTTTGAGATCTTTATCAAAAATTTTCTCTCCTATCTTCCAGACTTCCACAGGAATACAGTCTATTCCTGGAGACTTTCCTGCCAATTGGTTATACAGCACCATTTTATCTTATCTCCTCCTAGCCTAACTGTTAGTAATTGAGCCTCATCTATCTTTAACCTTAGCATATTTAATTCTTCCATAAACATTTCCATTTGTAACTTTTCTTGATTTCCATATACTCTGCTTTATACAGACTTTCATAGAATTTCCAAAATATTTCTAATACTTCTACAGGATCTCTTTTTGCCTTCCTTGTTATAGGCTCCCTAAGCTTGGTGACAGCCCTTTCTAATTTCTGTTGCCTGAATTTCTTGTACTAAAAGATTTTGAGCTCTAGAATTATCAAGAAACAGTTACTTAACAGCAGTCTTTCTATAGTCATGCATATTATCGAGGTAATCCTTTATCTTCTATTAAGCATTCTGCAGTTGCTCTTGTTATGTGATTTTCTCCCATTCTGCAATAATTTAATGTTTGCCAGCCCCTCTAAACAATTCTTGTCAAGTATTAACCATGTCCCTTTTCTTTTATTTCCACCCTATTTTTAAACTAAACTTTAATTTATAAATACATGCCTGTTTAATCCTCCTCCATTGCCAGTAATCCCTTAGTACTACAAATCTACCATTGTTTTCTTTTTTATCCTCTTATATCACTGTTGGAGCTCCTCTTGCAATTAATATAAATACTCCTGTTTTCCTTTGCCCCAGGTATTCTGCTGAATTACCATCCTGAAAACCTTTCTTTATCAAATTCATATGTTCAGTTCTTTTCAAGTGTGTCTCTTGTAGCATGGCTATTTGCACTCTATATTTTTATATTTTGAATGTGGTTCACGACCTTTCTTTTTTATCTGTGAGGCCATTGACATTTAAATACATTACAGAAATCAGCATTGTATTAAAAAGTTATTTCCCATCTTTTATGTATAACAACTTTTTTGTTACATGCATACACTGTTTGTTGTCTTTTATACAGTTGTTTCTTGTCATATCCTTCTGAGCGTGTGTCACATTTTATAAATCTTTTTGTTTTATTGAAATCCCTCAAGTAAAAAAAAAGAAACAACCCCAGTACTCACTAAAACCTATTAACTTAATAATAACACACAAAACTATGTACATCTTCAAATATTGAAGTTTTACCCTCCTAATAGGAACATGTTCCAAACTGACAGCCACACTCACAGACTTGAGTTAATATAAAATAAGTGCTGTTTGATTCTGCCTTATTTATTTAGCTCTCCCAGCAGGGTGAACACTTGAGTCTTTCAAAGAACATTATCTCTTAGCCAGCTATCAGATTGTCTCCTGGAGACATGAGAACCAAACACAGAATTGCTACTATGCATATATGTATTCAGTAGAAAAAAGCTTTACAATATTCTATATTCTTTTTTCATGTACTTGCTTTCTCTTAAATGTGTTACTAGATCAAGCTAAGGGCCTTAATCCACTCATTCCCCTATATAAGAATAAGAAAAAGTGAACTCATTTTTTTTTGTCATGCTCTTTTAACCAGACTTTTTTTTTACATTGCTGTGCCTACATTTCTTAAAACTGAACTAGGAGAAGGAGAGAAGAAGGGAGGAAAGAAAACAAAGGAAAAAAAAAACAGGCGCACCTGTTTACATTAGTTTCCCCATTACACTTAAAAATAACTGAGAAAAGTTTACTTTATAGCATTCAAAAAATCATGCACTGTAAAAATAGTACCGTTAAAAAATTGTTTTACTTAGTTAACATTCTCCATCCTTTTACCATTTCCTAAGTATTTTCTGAAAGTTAATGACATGAAATAGGGCATATGCATTAGAGTCCCCTACAAGTTTAACAAAGTCAGAAAGTCCAGTATTTCCAGATTTCTTGTTCTGTCATATTTCACAAATATAATTATTGATTTTTAATCCCACATTTGTCAATTTCCAAGCTGCTGGTTTTATTCATGTTCATCTCCATCTCCCAAATTCTGTGTCTGCTTCATTTTCAACATATTCTTGATTCTTTTACTTGACTCTTGTATTTTTTTCCTTCTCTCATGCATTTTCATTGAAACATTAGAAAAGGTTTCACTGGCACAGTCTCTGTGTGGTCTTTATTACCAGAAGAACAAGAAGCAGAATCTCCTGTTTCACAGCTTACTTTTTGTTGGGCAAACTTTTGTATTTCCTCTTTAGTATGTACTTCATCAAAAGTGATTTTGTCCCTCCAGGGAAGAATATTTTGAAGATAGTGGGGTTACAGCCATTTGAATCTCATGCCTGCTTCTCACCATTCCTTGAGTAGTGGTATACATTTAGTCTTCTGCCTAGTATACAGTGAGTAGTCATTCTCCACAAACACTGTGCTGTCTCCCAATTTTAGTGCTTTGTCCTCCTGCAGCAGTTTGTCAGAATCAATTTCTTCTGCTGGTAGGATGCATCCTTACTATTAAAGGTCTAGGTTGCTTTCTCGTAGCCAGGTTTGGCACATACACGTGATGTGCCCTTTCATTTAAGATCTCCTAATGTGGAAAACCAGTATAGTTGCTTATTTGTGCTTTCATAAACTGAATAGTCTGTTGCTTCCAGCTTCTCTCGTACAGCAGAAAAATCTCAGTTTTTCCCTACGTGCTCTGTGCTCTAATTCTATTATTTTTTGAAACCTCTCTTCTTGAGCAGTCTCGTATTCAGCCAGCTTTTTCTTCATTTTGACCTCTGAGTTTTGTAGTTTTATAACCTCATCTGAATAACTGTTTAAAGGGTCTTCCATTTTTCCAACCTTATGTTGTTTGAGTTGATAGATTCCATCAGTGTTTTATTTATTTTAATCAGGTCTGTGTGCAATTGCTTTATACTTTCCGATACGGTACTGGAAGTCATGTATGGAGCTTGCACTGCTTTTTGCTGAACATCTGCAGAGACTTTCCCAGACAGTGTTTTTTCTTCACCTTTTGAAGCTAATTTTCCTTTAGGTCCTCTGTATTTCTGTTTTCCTGGCATTCAGGCAGTGCATTTACTGGAATTTACCCAGAGTTATAAGTCCTCTGGATTTCTCTGCTAACTTTCTGTTTCATACTGGGAGAGCTAGAATTAATCTGTTGCTCATTGTCCGGCCATCTTGGAAGTCCATGCTTTATTCTGTTTTGTTGTCAATTTGGTATTCAGGGGGGTACAGTCAAACTGCTCTTTCCACAATTCCTTGATGTCACTTTTTGGACTTTCTGGTGATGTAGTGATTCTAGCATTGTGTAGCTCTTGCTGCTCTACTTGAACTTCAAAGATTATACCTTCCAGTTTCCCTGGACCATCTGCTGTTTTGTGAAGATGAACATGATGATTCTGTGCTGCTTTGGACTATTGGTTATGTCATGCTTGCTTAATTGTGAGAGTGGAATTTAGTATATTGTTTGGGCTGCAATGCTTTTGCTCCTGGGGATTCTGGGCTTTTTCAGTTGACCTTTTTATTTTAATAATTTGACTGAGAGGAAACTTGGGAGCAGTTTGTTTGTTTGTATAGTGCACTGGGGCCAAACACGTTTTGTATATGCTTGCATTTAGTTTTAAATGCCTTGACAGCATGGTTCTGTATTTTGTGATGACCCCATTTGATATTGCTTACCAAAAATAATTTCTGGTTCAAAAGTTGTTTAATACTAACCATGCCATCTTTGTTTTGTTAATGTTGTCATTTTGACTGAAGTTGTTTTACTTGTTAGGGTTAGTTTGGAATGTAGAATGTTACTTACTGTGTGTTTAGATTATAAGAGCTTAAATAAAAGATTATTTTTCCTTTTTCTTTCCAGGTGTCCTTGCTTACTTTTTATGGATAATAATTGGGTGGGGGGGGGGCAAGATGCAGTTCCTGTACTGGTACTTGATTTCATAGCTTACAATGTCTGAGACACATCCCTGAGGCCAGGCAGTATAGAGAATTTTGTGGCAAGAGAATATTCTTAGAAAATCATCTCTTTCTGACTGCAGAATAAATTATTGAAGATCATCTGATACAGCAGCAACTCACCATATATGTCTTATTTATATATGCAGAGAGCCCTACCTCATTTTAATAAGGACCAGGTGTCTGTAAGGATGAATCCCCATTTTTTAATGAAACTGGTTTCCCTACTAGGACTCAACCACTCTATTTACCTTCCTGTTTTCTTCACTGGATCTGAAAGTAGTTAGAGAACCGTACCATGGATGAGCATCAGCAGTTATGGTTCTATCTCATTAGAATCCATGAGTATAAGAACATTGACAAGATTTTTGTCACCTGCACCCTTGACACAGGACATGACAGTAGCCTGGCAAAGTCCTATCCTAATGGGTTGGCAGTTCTATCATTTTTTTTTGTCACTGGAAGTTTAATGAGCTATTAGCCTTTGTAGTGTAAGATCATTCACCCTAGAGAAAGGAAACATTCTGGTGCTTGTCTGAGAAATGTGATCATGGTGGGTGTTTGGAGAATGGCCATGCAGTTATAAGTGTATACCATTGCTAAACACTACAGCTTGGACATCCTCCCCACCCTTAGAGGAGTAGAGCTTTCTTTGGTAGTTTAGTGTTGTATAGTACAATTCTCTGGTCATGCCTTTTGCCTTTCTTGGTCCTGTCATACTTCTGCAGTTTTGGGGATACTTTTTATAATTCTACAAAATTATTCCAGCCACCTCAGAGAGTCCTTCAGATTTAGATACAGCAGACATATAAATGACAGTTTTGTTTTTTTTTTTTGCAAGGGCTTTCTGTAATGGGTGATTTTTACATACCCTCCATTTTCCCTTTATGTGGATACATCATTTACTGTGCTAAGACAGTGGGTCATCTTGTAAGTATTCTGTATCAGCAGATATGGGGATTGTTCACATTATACAGCTTGCCTTATAGGTGCTCTAGTTGACAGCCTGTTTTTTTCATACCATTCAGAAGTACTGGGACTAGCACATTGCACATCAGACCGAGAGTAACATTTGGGCCAAAAAGAATAAAAAAGCCATTGGTAATCTGGGCTGTAATGGCTCCAAATTACAGCTGCCCTGCTGAGTGAGTGGAGATGAGTTAAACGAAAAGCAAAATAAAATGAAAGAACTTTAAATTAAATATTTGTTCCTGTGGTACAGCCTGTTTTTTGTAATATACTGGACCAGAAAAGTATCCTGTCACCTTTCTGCTTGTCTTATGTTCTCAAGAACCTATATGAGACAGACTTCCAAGATGGCTGCACACTGATAAAAGCTTTCCTAGTATGAAGATAGAAACTGAGAAACAAAATGGACAGTGAGCTTGGGTAAAATTCAGTTACTGGCTAATAGCTGCACTACCTGTATGTCAGCAAAGAAGAAATTTTGAGAACTTGAAAGACAAGCAAGACAAGATGAAGAGAAAACACTGACTGGGAAAGTCCTGCAGCTGAAAATAAAAAAAATGTAGTTCAAGCTTTTAGCTTTGGTACAAGTGATGGCTTCCATTAAGTTGAAGAAAAAAATAAATCAAATGTTAATACGTGAAACAATGGAATATATCATCTCAAATAACAAAAGGCTGGGAAACCTAGAAGAAGCTTTAACTAATGAAATGAAGAAAAGGCTGGCTGAATATGAAACTTTTGAAGAAGAGTGATTTCAAAAAATTATACAGTTAAAAGACAGAGCACACAGATTAAAAATGAGATTTTATGCCATACTAAAGAAACTGTAAGGAACAGACTGTATTACTTTTATGAAAGCACAAATAAGCTACTGGACTTCTGTTCCACTGCAAGATTTGGTAATTGAAAGGACACACAAAGTGTATGCTCCAAACCTGGCAATGAGAAAGCAGCCAGGTGTTATAATAGTAAAGATGCAATCATACCAGCAGAAAGAGTCAATCCTTGTGAACTGTGGCACAAGGGAAAATAATTCAAATTTGGAGCTAGCAGAGTGTTTGTGGAAATTGATTATTCATTGTACATCAAGCAGAAGAGAAGCAAATTTATCTCCGCAATCAGGGAGTGTTGAGAGTCAGATGTGAGATTCAAACAGCTGTATTCAGCTGTTTGTAAAATACATTTTGCTGAAAGATCAAATATATTTTGGTGCAGAACAAGCTGAGGAGGAAATGCCAACATTTGTCCAACAAAAAGTGATCCAGGAAGCAGATGGTACTCTCCTTCTCATTCTTCTGACAATAAAGCTCATAGAGAGACTTTGCCAGTAAAACCTTTTCCAGTATTCAAAAGGGAGTGCTTTAGATAGAGCAAAAACAGGAGATGACTAGAAGAATCAGGAGTACCTTAGACGAACAAGAGTCTGGTGTTAGGAGTGGGAGGTGACTAGGAAGAAGATCGGCAACACTGAAATTAGTGAATAAATGTTGGACTGTAAAATATCAGTCAAATTTGTGAAGTATGGCTTTACGAGAAAAAGTGGCTGAGAAACATTTAATTTTTGTTGACTTTGTTAAACTTGTGGGCGGACTGTGAAACATATACCCCACTTTATGTAATTCATGTTTAGTAAAACACTGAAAGAGAAAAAGAAGCAATTATAAAAACAGTTTTTCTTATTAGTATTTGTATAAAACATCTCATGATATTAACTGCTTGTTATATTGTAAAGCAGTTTTGTATAGTGTGCACTTACTGGTATTTTAAATATGGATGGAGGGTAATTTCCAGTAACTTTTATATGTGTTGAAGATATTAAAGTAAAGAAATACTTTTTAATTGTAAGAAATGTAGGCTTTATAGTATAGCAAGATAAGAATGAATGTTCAGGATCAAGTTTAAGTTAATATAATTCTGTGATCTTTTGGTGGGATGTAAAAGTGTACCGATTATATATTGTGTAGAATTAAGATTATTTTCCTTGTTTTTACAAGGGTGGATGTCTAGATTAATTTCTTGGCTTAGACTGTTTTAATATTTCTTTTTTTTTTTGTAAGCAAGTAGACTTGAAAAATAAGACTAATAATGAAATCCATAGAAATGCTAAGTTTCTTGCATTTGCAAAGTTGTTAGCTTGTTTTTTTTGCATTAACATATGCTGTCAGTGGGAGACAAGAATTCTGCAGCTGAAGACAGTTTACCATGGGAATTTTATACATTTTGTTCTGAATGAAATTAACAAAGATTCCTTCATGCCTCTGCTGTTTTTTCTTGCTGATAACTACTTTTATATGGAGGCAACAGTCTAAAAGTTCAGTCAGTTAGTCTTGAGAGCATACAATCTATTTTTCACATGTGGAAAGAGATAAGAAAGAGCAGACATCAATCAATATAAGTGGGAATACAGGTTGCAACCTGTGCTTTAGCATGAGTAACCTTAATTTTTTATTATGTAATGCATGTGGGTGCAACTCTTGATTTGGGGCAGTTCCTATCTGGTGGGTTAAACTTCATTTGCTGAAAATGTGCATAGTTTTGTGAGTGTTTGTTCAGTGTTAATAGGGGTGAATGTGTTATGAGTTCTTTGTTTAAGGGTTTTCATTAAATAAAAAATGTATTTTTGGATTCCCCTCACTACTGTCACTTCATTATTCTGGCCTGGCATCCCTGTACCTGCCCAAGCTGGGTCTACCAGTTGTTTACCCTTTCCCAGAAGTTAATTCTGTATTACTGGGGATGGTCACAGAACTAGGCATCTGGGGGCTCAGCACATCTATTTATCTGTCTGGGGTGAGTTTTCTTGTGATCTAACCATTTACTCCCACCCTTTGTGGACCTAATGGTATGCATGCATGTGTGTGTGCATGTGCACTGGAGATATGCAAGATTATTGCCTCACCTGTGCAGCAGCTCAGCCATGTTTCCCCCCATGCCCTTCTTTAGGCATGCCTACTAGTGTGTCTTCCCTAGTGTCCACCAGGGATAAACACAGGAGGTGCCTACAGGTCCATCCACCCAGCTTTGGATGGTAATGCCCATTCCTCCTTGCTGCTCCATCAGTCACCTTGGACAGTAATCAAACCGAAGTCATTTAGGTCATAGGGCTTTATGGCTGTATACCACCAGAGTGGCTATTAAAGCAAAAGATCTTGAAAATGTGACAAAGGTTCCATTGGAGATGAGAAGAAACAAGTTTATAAAAAATCTGTCTTCCAGACATTAGTGGTGCATGTAAGATAAAGCTGGAAATACACATTAAAAAGATATTAAAGAATGTCATGTTTATTGGTGGGAACACTAGCTTTTTATCACAATCACTACTACATCCATTATCTTGGAATGTAAATGACGTTACTGGTATAAACAAAGAGAAAAGAGCATTGACTTATATTAAGAAATGTAGAGTGCACATTTGGAAATAAATGAGCATGTGAACTTGACAACAAAATAATTTCAAGATGTACATTCAGCAGAATATCAAGGATGAAGGAAAAAAGGAACAATAATACTGATTGCGGTAGAGGCTACAATTGTGACAGAAGAGGAAAAAAAGACAATAATGGCAGATTTGTGGTAGTAAGGGGTTATTGGTAAGGGAGAAAGATTACACTGGCATATATTTATATTCCACCAAAAATTGGTATAATGGAGCTTAGGAAAATTTTGAGAAAACTCAGCTTTCAGCAAGGTAAATACTACGTGTAGGTGGGGACTTGAAACATGATTTACAATAGAGATGTCGTATCAGGCGGACCTAGAAGAGAAAATGTTACAAAAAGAGGGTACATTAAAAAAATGATGTAAACATTTGGTGTGGAAGATGTGAATTCAGTAGTAGGAACTTGAACAGAGTTTACATATTATTCCCCAAGTTATAGTAACTGAGACAGAAATTATATTTCACAGGAACATAAGCATTTATTTGAAAATTTTGACATACATCCAGCAGCTGGTTCAGATTATGCACCAAGAAAAACTAAGGTAAAAATGCAGGGCAATGAAGTAAAAATGAGACACTGACATTTTCCCACCTAACTGTTAAAAGGAGAAATTTAGGAATGGGTAGTGGAAATTATTGAAGAATTACTATAGAAATTTTTTCAGAAGGGATAGCTTGTAAGTGGGATACAGGGAAAATGGAATTTAAAAACAGGGTAGAAATACAAGAGAAAGAGATATGGTTAAGAAGTAATGGGAATTATTTAGAGGACACACATCCAATAACTAGTTCAGATTATGCACTAATAAAAGCCAAGATAAAAATGTAGGGCAATGAAGTAAAAGTGAGACACTGACATTTTTCACCTACCTGTTAAAAAGAGATTTTTAGGAATGGATAGTAGAAATTATTCAAGAAGTATTGCAGACATTTCTTCACAAGGGATAGCTTGTGAGTGGGATAATGAAAATGGAATTTAAAAACAGGGTAGAAATAAATGCGAAAGAGATATGGTTAAGAAGTAATAGGAATTATTTTAGAGGGGCTGACAATGGTTAAAGTGTTGTAAAATAACAGGAATTGTACAGATCAAGAAGAAGAAGATCAACTACAAGAGTGTTAAAGAGAGGGAGTATTTTGGTAATGTGCATGATTTTTGAAAGATTAATGTTAACCAACTATCAATGTTAACCAACTATTTGTTGTTAACTCTACAGCACAAAAATATTTAGCACAACAACTTAGGCAACAGAAAGTAAAAAATGTCATTGCTAAAGTTAGTGAGCTTATAACAAGAAAAACAACAAGAGATCTTATAGAAATGTTAGAGGTATTTCAGAATTTTTAAGAAAATTTGCATAAAGTAGTAAAATGTGGAGACCAAGAAAAAGCACAAATGGAAATATTTATGGAAGACTAAATTATGTCAAGGTTGGAGGAAGATGAGGCTCAACAACTAATAGTTAAGATAGGAGGAGATGAGATAAACAGTGATGTACAATCGATCTGCAGAGAAGTCTTCAGGAGCAGAGTGTATTCCTGTGGAAGTTTGGAAATTAGGAAGGAAGAAAATGCTAAAGATCTGGAATGTTTTGTTTAGTAATATTTTAAAAGGAGGGGAAGCAAAAGCATCTTGGAAGGAGGCTGTGGTGCATCTATTACTCAGACAGGGCAAAGACCTGTTAGACCCAACTTCATATAGATTTGTTAGATATGAGTCAGTATGTCTTTGTGGAGGTGAGGCAAACATTTGACAAAACTAACAGAGCAATGATGACCAAGGGGAAGTAGAATATAAGAAAATACCACTGTTGTTAGTAGATCTTGATGCAAGAAAGCCTTCCGCAGAATAGGTTGGTATTTTATAAGTATGGCAATGGAAGTATTTGCATTCTTTCATATAATAATAAGGTTAATTAGGAGGATATACAAATGATCACAGGCAAAAGTAGGAGGTGCCTCCAGGCAAGTTGTGTTTGAACAAAGGAACCAGTCCGGGATGTTCTCTTTCCCCATTATTTGTTATATATTTAGACCCATTGGCAAAGAAAAATGGGACTCAGAAATTGAAAGATGTAATTGTTATGGTAATCAAGAAAAGTTGGCTTATTTGCAAATTATATTATTTTTGCCACGGTGGTGCAGCGGTTAGCGTTGTCGGCTCACAGCAAGAGGTTCTCACATTCGATTCTCGGCTGGAGCGCCTTCTGTGTGGAGTCTGCATGTCCTCCCTGCGGTCAAGTGATGCTAAAGACTTGCAAATAGGTGCGAGCGTGAATGGACATGCCTTCTTTGAAGGTTGGGCATCAGGTTGGCAACTCGGCACCGTAAAAATCCACTGCCAATCATGAGCGGATTGGAGTTCCGCTGTGGTGACACCTAACCGGGAAAAGCCAAAAGACTTTATTATATTATTTTGTACTCTTTAAATCCAGAGAAGGACACATCTTGGTATTCTGAAACATTTTAAGGCAGTTTTAAACTTAATGAAGATAATACAAAGGCTGTATCCGTAAATTATGTACCCAAACGCAAATTGTTCCAGCAGTAACCGTATTTATGGGGACACAGTAAAATGAAGTATTTAGGAATATGGATTAAAAAGGTTTCTGTTTTGGTAGTTAAGGATATGTGGGAAGAGACTAAAAAGATAGTACAAAAACTGAGAAACTGGAAGTTCTTGTTTATGGAAATGGGATAGTAAGATGTAAGCAGTGAAAATGTTTTTAATCTGTGTTTTATATACAGGTCTGGCATATTTTATCAGCCAGATAAGAGGTGGACAGTAGTTAATAATGAGTTGAAGGAATTTATCTGGGAGGGGAAGAGGGCATCAGTTATATTCATAAAGTTGCAGAAAGTATTCTAAGAACTCAGCCAACATGGGGATTGGAGAAAGAAGATTTTGCCAGTAGGGATGACTGCAAGTAGGAGTACAGAAAATTGTCAAGAGGGGGCTTGATTTTACTGGAGAAAACTGACAAAGCAATCAAGGTATTGAGAGCAGATAACTGTATAGGGTAAAGTAATAGAGCGGGATGAGACTAGCTAGATAGAGACTGCCATCCCTGTCAGGGATTGATCTGAGTTATAGGCAAGGAGAAAGATATGGGGGGATTCCTAAGTGAAAGACATGCTCTGGTAGTTTTCAGTTGATTCTAGAACAGAAGCTGCTGTTAAAAAAGGGATAATTAGTAGGGTATGTAAAATATTGCATGATAACTACAAAAATCAGTCAGAGGAGGTTGGAAAAGATGTGGAAAAAAGACTGGAAAACAATTTACAAGGGAATAATGTGAGGACATATGTATGGCTTCCAAGTATGCAACAAAGTTCAGAAGTTTAGGATTTTTGTTTGAAAGTGTTTTCATATGTATCTTATACCCCAAGCAGACTTCAAAGAATGTTTCTTAAGGTAGGTAGCAAATGTTGGAGGTGTGATAGGGAAGAGAGAGATATCTGGGAACATGTTTTTTGAAAGTGTAATGAGATGGCAACTTTTAAAAATCTCATAGAAAGTACTGTGTCAGAAATATTGGGGGAGCAAAGGGCTGCAACTAAGGAAATTATTTTGAGCTGGGATGCAGGATCTAAATTGCTTAGATATAAGAAGACCTTATTTAGTTTGATTCTGTTGGCAATCAAAAAAGCAATTACTAGAAAATGGAAATCAAAATTTAAGCCAGCCGTATTTGAAGTACTGAATATTGTCAAACAGATAAAATAATTGGAAGGGGTATTTTTAGAATAGGGAATGAGAAAATTACATAGACATAAATGGAATTTGTGGGATCAATACATGCAGAATAATGTTCAAGAGGAAAAGGGAGTGGGGTTAAAGGGTAAGGCAGGAATTGAGTAATTTATGTAATGTTGGACTGAATGACAGTTGTTATAAAGAAAGAAAGCATATGTAATATTTAATGTATGTAAATAGAAAAAAATGCTAATTTGTTTTGTTTTCTTTTCTGTTGATGTATGTGTCCCTATGTTTTAAGTGATAATTTAATAAAAGTGTTTAAAAAAAGGATCTGTAGGGTGTGTGCGTCCCACACCCCAGCAACTTTTATATATACCAACTCTGTAATTGCACAACACTGAGGAGGAGCATATTCCAAATCCTTGCAGTAGCATGATGTCACAAACAGTACTGTCTGTACTTTACAATCAGCTATAACTTCGATCGATGGTGGGACATTTTATTTTGTTATACGAGGTGTGACTTTGATCTGTAAAGTGCCCCCATGTGTGGTGTTTGCTGTTTTTGTACTGTTTGCTTTATTTCTTGACTAGAAAAGTGTAACTATTACAAGATGATATTTAACTAAATGTATATTTTCTGTGCAGGTCCTCCTTTCTTTGTTCCCTTTTCTGCTATTGAAGAATTGTATGGTAAGTCAGATTTGTTTACAGTATAAAAAAGTATGTTTTTTTTAATAAACTGTACTTCTGCATGTTTGGCTACAGCTGAGAATTTGAAGGAACCCTTAAACTTTTGTTACTGTTTTCAGAAAATTTGCATGATATTGGCAAGGAACAGGGTGTTCGCACACTGAGTCCCATGGTATGTCACATGTGCCAGATCATATGGCTGCTTGGCAGTATTGTGAACGCATTATTTTTCCCATTCGTAGTTACACAGTATATAGTAGTTTTACGAGACATCTCCAGACTTTATCAGTATTTTCAAAACTCTAACTTTAGTGTACTCAGACATTTAACAGGCCTATTAGTTCCACACATCCTACAGATTTTTTTTGAAGAATCCTGGATGTGACTAAAAGGACAGCCCTTATTTCATATGTGACTGGAACCTGCGTAATTTTAAGCTAAGCATTTGATAAGTAGTTTTTTTTTTATTACCTGTCAAATGTAAATTAGCATTTGAGGTACAGTGGAAGACCCTGTTCTGGTCTGCAGTGTTATGGTTTTGAAAGAGAATGCTTTGAAAACAGCCATGTCTTTGAGCTTTTAATGTCAGAGCTACTGAGTGGGCCGGACAGGAACAGGAGATCAGATGCCTATAAAGTGTATGTGCAACTGTGTGTGTCTGTGCTTGTATGTGGTTATTTGTGTTTTTGTGTATTAATGATCTAATGCATAGACATTGGTGATATCACAAAGCAGTTATTGATATCTCAAGGACAGTAGAGTCTTTAATTGCAGAATACACGGTCATTGTAGGATACATCTGTTAATTTGTGCTCCTTAGTTGCTGTTGGCATGCATGATGCTCAGTATTTGGCACAGACACTGAAAGCTCGTGTCACTGAATAACCCATTGACTGAGTGTTCCTTGAATGAGAGTTGTTGATTGTCTTTATTTAGAATTAGGATTACCGCATATTCCCATCTCTGTTTCCTCCAGAGGCTGTAGGTATTACTTCATGTAGCTTTCTGTAAACCTGACATCAATTCTGGGTGTTAATTATTTTATTCTTTATTTACGTTTTGGCAGAGCCTGATTAAAATGGAGACAAATTTATGCAGTGAGATAATATACAGAATGCTGATTGAGCAAGTTGAATTTGTGTAGACATCCATGTTTAACAATTTTATTTGATGAATCTCAACATTGTGAAACATTGTTTATGGCTAGGGTTGTAGCTGGAATTATGCAGTTTCTTGTAGACTGTTGCCCTAATAGTTATGTAGCAGCCAGAAATTTGTTACTGATGCACCAAATTCTTTTTTAAGTCATATTCCAAATTCTTGAGATGCTACCCCAAATATGAAAGGCTTTTTTCTGTTGTATATATCCTAATACAAAATTAAAACTGAAACCCATATACTTACATTATTTTATTAGAAGTCTTTAATTGAGTAGCTGGCAGTATAACATGCATTAATCACTGGTCACTATTAACCTTATTTGCCTCACTTCACTCATTTGTTCATTCTGCAGTTACAAACTTCTGCATTGTGGGGGAGTTAGTCTATCACAAACACAATGGAGCTTCCATTGCCAAGAAAATTTTCTTCTTCTTCTTTCGGCTTTTTCCCAGTTAGGGGTCACCACAGCGGATCACCCATCAGCTCAAGATTGGCAGTGGAGTTTTACGGTGTCGAGGTACCAGCCCGACGCCCAACCTTCCACAGAAAACACACACATGCACACACTCACAACTAGGGCCAATTTAGAGTGTCCAATCCACCTACAGCATGTCTTTGGGATGTGGGAGGAAACTGGAGGACCCGGAGGAAACCCACACGACCACAGGGAGGACATGCAGACTCCGCACAGAAGGCACCCCAGTCGAGGATCGAACCGGAGAACCTCTTGCTGTGAGGTGGCAATGCTAACTGCTGCACCACCGTGGCTGCCCTTCCATTGCCAAGAAAATAAGAACCAAAATTAAATGCAGTAGTGCCACAAGCCACACAACTCAACTCTCAAGAATTTCAGAAGGCAGTAAAATAAATGAAAAACTTTATTCAAGTCAAGTGCTTTCATAAAAAAAAAAAACAGGTCTTCATCAAAACTGCTTTTACATAAGTCACAGTGTAAATAACCCATTTAATGTTACATGAGTAAACTATTACCTAGGTTTAAAGTGCAGTTGCCCACTAAGATAAAAAAAATAAATAAAAATTCAGTTATTTAAAATACAAATAAAACACTTCGTAAGTTAATTTTAAAAAGTAACATTCTAATGGAAAGCACTGAAATCTCATGGCCAGGTTTGGAGCATACACATGATGTGCCCTTTCAATTAACAACTCCCGTTAAGGAATACCAGCCCAGTTGCTTATTTTTGCTTTAATAAAATTAATACAGTCTGTTCCTTCCAGTTTCTGTGTTACAGCAGAAAAAAGAAGTTATGTACTCACCATAACGTTTCATGTTTGTTGTCCTTCTTGCCTTCATTCTTTGCTGGTTAGGTTCGGAACCGAGCATTGGTTCCGATTCGGCCTTTACTAAAGCAAGAGCTACTACTGGCTTGAGGCTATACCCTATCCCATCATGCTTAGGGAAGAATATACAGATCTTGTTTGCAGTTGCTAACACCAGTAAGAAAATTATGTACATATATACATCAATACATCCATAACATGTGCCATATAGGACTAAGGAAGGAAATCAGAGTACATGAGTTCTAAATCCAGTAAAGACCTCTCGATCCTCCAGGAGCAAAGGTTGGGGAAAGGAGGGTGGGACGCAAGAATGAAGGAGAGATGGACAACAAACATGGAACATTATGGTAAGTCCATAACTTCTTTATGTTACATTGTCCTATCTTACCTTCATTCTTTGCTGGTTGGGACAGCGTCCCTAGCACCTTCTTTCTTGGGTGGCTCAAGGGAACAAACTCGTCAGAACAGTTGATCCAAAGGAAGCCCTGTTCTGGGAGGCCACATCTACTTTGTAATAGGTGATAAAGATATGAGGTTTAACCCGTGTTGCTGCAGCACAAATTGAATCCATAGGTAACCTGGCCTGCAAAGCAGTCGAGGTTGCAACAGTTCTTGTTGAGTGACCCTTAATTTTACCAGGCAGTTGTCTACTCTGAGAAGTGTATGAATAGGTAATAGTATCCATAAACCATTTTGACAGAGTGACGCTTGATATTGGAGCACCCTTCTTTTTATCTGAAGAGGATACAAATAATTGATCAGATTTCCTGATTTTCTTTGTTCTGTGCAAGTAAAAACGTAGCTGCCTGTGCACATCCAGTTGATGAAATTTATATTCTGCCCTGTTGCCATAGTTCAGGAAGAAAACAGGTAGGTGAATGGATTGATTTTAAGAGCAGTCAGTTCGTCGGGGCTACCAGCCCTGTGCAGAAGCAGTCCCTGTCGCAAGCGCGTCAAGTATGCCGTCAGTCAAGTGCGCAGATTTTTCCTCCCTGTCTTCGAAGCTGGCAGGAAGTGCAAGCAAAGCAGATGCAGTTTTTCAGTGTTTCTTCAGACCGATTGCAGTATTTCATAAAGTAGATGCCAGAAGGAGTTCGATTCTGCCTCTCACTTTATACCAGACAATTAAATTAAGCCTAAAGCTAGCCTGGGCCGCTTTTGTGCTAGATTTCCAGTCTTTCTGTCTCAGACCAACGTCAGGATTTAGGGTTATTAATTGAGGAGGAAGCAAATACCGACTATATTTTCGATAGCCGCATATAACGAGCAAGTTATTTGATGCAAGGAACGTGCGTTTGAATCGCTATGATCACTGATTCATCTTGAACTCTACACCAGTATATCCTACGGGTTTTCAGCGCTTTGCCTATATAAAAGTTGAGCACCGATTCCCAATAAGAGTAGTGATTCTTCGCAAAGAGCATTACCGTTGAGAATCCCACCCCCCGCGCCACTCCCGACGACCCCATTCTACTTTACTTAGGCCTACACTGTTCAGGCCTCCCATTTCTCTCCCCTTTCAAGGCATTCCTTCCTCCTCTCTACTCAAGGCGCGAGGATACCAAAAAACAGGCCCTGTTCAAAACAACTTCCTACTCATGCTGCCTCGGACATCAGCAAATGCTTAGGCTCAAACCAAACAAAGGCCAAAGTTTTTACCAGGGGTAGGCCCAAATCCCAATTAAAACAATCCACCTAAAAAGAAGACTCAACACCATGCCTGCACTATGCTACTCCTCTCAGAACTATGCCTATTCTGGATTTAAGCCTATTCTCAGAGGAAGACTATTCCCCAGGGGAGTTCCACCCCTCTGACCCTCCCCCCTCAGATCTCTTGTAGGTCAGGACTCCACTTGGAGGAAAATGATTCCCTTTCTATCCCTGGGGGCTCTGGGAACAGGAAAGGCTTTATCATCTCATCTCTGCAGAGGAGCTCATTCCTTTTTATCCCTCCCCATCATAGGCCTCTACTTTTCCTGTCCACATTGAGATTACTTCAGATTCCAAGGCCAAGCCTGTACAGATTAAACGAGATTTCAATCCATGCTTCAGCTAATCCAGACAGGCTTTACCATATCCCTCCTGTTCACAGACCAGGAAACTTACTCCTTTCATTAATTCCAGTCTAAGTTAAACTCCTATTCACTGGACAAAGTCAGTAGGTTGAAGGTAAAATCAATATCACAAATCCATATAAAAATTCACACTCAGAACTCTAACCATTAATTAGAAAGGTAAAGGGACTTCCCTTCAGCCAAAAAATCCATTACCTTTCAGTTCCAGATCTTTAATCTTAAAGTGACAGGGAAGGAACTACTGAGTTTAAAAGACAACCAAAGAACAAAATGTTTTCCAAAAGAGTTGAAAGCAAAAGTGATTGGTTTGACAACAGTGGGTAAAAAAACCTTGCAGTGTGGTTTTGGTGCAGAGACAGCAGAAATAGAAAGTGCATTGGCTCAGTGAGCTTTATACGTAGGCATTGGCTAAAATGTGTATTAGTTCTGTTATCATGGAGCTTGTATTGTCAAGCAAAACCTCATAGAAGGTAGATGTCAAAAATATTAGCAAAAGTGCATAATGCAAAAGATGTATTGTTTAAAAGCTTAACAAAGGAGATGCTAAAGCAATTTGAGGGAAAACAAAAATTGGTGCTAACCAGGGGGGAAAACACCCAAGCAAAGGAAAAAGCCTTCCCAAGGGGACACCATAAAATTTCAAGCAGATACAGCCTCACAGACAGAAAGGAAGAAGAACCACACTTCCAGAGAGACCTCAAAGGAAGGACCAACCTCAACAGACCCAGGTGGCACAACCCAAGAGGTGAACAGAAAGACGACTGGCAGCAGAAAAAAGCAAAACTCAGCATATAGAGGCAAACCTTTAAAAAACAGAACATTGGACAAATTGGCACCTGACAAGGCGATTTCACACACCATTCACAAAGGGAAACCTGTTGAAATGCCACAAAAAAGACACCATTACCAAAAAAAAAGGAATGATTCAACAAAGAAGCAAAAATGCAATTCAACCAAAAAAAACAAAACACCCAAACAAAGAGGTTTTAGCTCAGTTTTACAAAAGAAAGTCAAGAGCACAAAACAAAAAGCACAGTTCAAAGACATCTTTCAGGAACACCAGGTGCAACTAAACACTAAACAAAGGACCTATCAAGACCCTATCATGGTTTGAAAGAATCCATGCTGAAGCAAATGGCAGCTCTGGTTCCAAAAACGGCAGCTTCTTCTACTGGCAACCAAAATTCACAAAGAACATTACAGATACCCTCACAAGATTGCAGAGATACCTCGATATGGCCAGTTTGATGCATCCCTGAGATTTCCGCAGTTCTTCAGATTTCAGGCATGCCCAATGCCTTCTTGTAAGTTCTACTTCGCAGGCAATCCTGTCATGCCCTTATCTCATTAAATCGCTCAGACATCAAAGGAATACAACTCCACAGTCTGGGATATCACTGTCATACTGTGGAACTTACTATAAATCTGTCTGGACAGCTGCCTCATAAAGTAAACAACTGCAGCCCAAAACTGATACCGCTAAACAACAAATCTTCCTGGTACCAACAACTACCAAAACTCAACAATCAACTACCCTCAACAAAACAAAGCACCTGGCCCACAACATGCCAGACAACCTTCAGATGGACTATAACAATGCCCAGCAAGCAAGGCAACAGAATTCTGGCATTCTCAACATGGCAACTTGCATCATTGGGATTCATGGCATCTTGGGGGCAACTTATCCCATACTTAAAAACTCATGGGAGCTTAACCACCACTTGCATCTAACTTATTAAATGTGCAAAGCCTCCATACAAAAACACAGCTTGGTTCACAATTATACCACCAATCAAACCACTTCAAAGGAATTTATGTGGTGGGCTCAAACTCAAAAAATCATCACAGACTTCAGTTGTAAAGCTCAACAACTCAACTCATCACATTTATTCAGGAAAAATGGGCATGAAAAGAGAAGCTCCTTCACATCAACCAAAGGAAAGAAATGGGCGCACAAAAACACTATTATCATCCTTCAACCTCAAAAGCATGAAATGCCAGGGCAAAAAAGGCTTATGACCTTCCCAGACCTAATGCATCCAGCTGCAACTGTTGGGGGGAGCATTCATACCCCTGTGCAGGCAAGCCATGACCCTATGGAACAAAGCACTGGCAATGAACTTATTGCTACAGGCAAAATTCAACACAAAGGAAAGCAGACTGAAACAGCAGAATTGAGCATTCCGGACAGGGGCTAGCCCACACTCTACAGAGCAGGGAGAAAGAAATACAACATGACAGATCAGTTACAAGTTGATCATCAGACAAGATCCTCATTTTCACATGGAGACAAATAGCCCTAAGAAAGCCCCAGACAGAGGATAGATTCATCTGAAGGCCTGAAAACCCATCTTTTCATTTCCTTCAATTGGGATTCAGTGGAAAGTGGACGACAAACCCACTTCGCACTGGCCTTCCTTTCTTGTCCTTGCGTTGCCGCAGAGCTTTCCCAAGTTTGCCCATGCCCTCTAAGTTATTTCTTATGGCTCAGGACTGGCTGGCGGCCTCTGGAAATCCCTGACCAATTCAGCACTGCTCTCATCCCCCACCATGGATCCTACTCTCTACATTCCTCCACCATTCTTGTTCTCTTGTTCAAACCTCAAAACTCTAAAACAACTCCACTGATTTCTCAAAACTCTTCATCCCCATCTCATACAGGCCTTTCTTTTCTCAACAGTCTTGTCCAAGGAGGAGCAGGAGGTCATCTTGGATGACTCCAGACCTTCTACTAGAAGGAAACGGAAGGACAGAATCCTTGGGGAATAAATATACTTCATAAAAAGAAGGGTCAGAACAAAAAGTACCTATTTGAGACAAAGTTAACTAATGTACCATCCTCCTCCTCTATTCCTTCTTCTTTTTCAACATCCAGCATTCTCCAACACTTCTCTTCTCCTTCCTTCTTCTCATCTCATACTACACTAATCCTCAGAGTATCTCTCATCCTCTCTTAAGGCAGTTGGGGGGTTGCTAACTATTAACCCCTGCTAGGGACCCAAATCTCCCCTTGGAAGGACCTAAACTCCTCCCTTGAGCCAGCTTCTTCATCAGAGTTACAGTACTTGTCATGGATCACCTCTCTTCTGGCTATCACCCCAGCTACTTTTGGCTCGGCTCCTACCATGGCTGTGCAGCCATTCACTTCCTCATGGCTTTGCAGCCATTCTTCCTTTATCCCCACAGAGTTTATTCCAAAGGTAGTATCCAGTGTATTTTCCCTAGTATCCCATCCTTATTAACTACCTTTATCCCAACCACCTACCTTTTGAAATGGGATTTATACTAACAATTTTCACGACTAATACACAGGACTACAATTTATTGGGACAAATATCTAGGAAATCTGAATTCAGGAAATCTGAGCAACCTTGTCTGGCTCAAGGAAAGGCTAAGGCTATTTCCCAATTTTCAACAGACAATTTCAACTGCAATTTCATTTGCTACTCATTTCACAATGCATCATGCCCACATGCATCAGATCCATGCAGCCAGCCACACCTACAGCCACAGCCCCTCAGTCCCCCTACCAAGGATATTCCTTCCTGAAGCGGCCACCTGCGCAGCACTGCTGAGTGCACACCATCACCCACACACACACTACTCTCTAGCACTGGGCTTTGCCACAGCAGTCCTGCAGGGCATGCTAGCCCCTCCTAGGGCATCCTAGCCCTACCACTCCCATTTCTTGCCTACCACCCACCTTCTGTAAGATTCTGTTATGACTGCAGCTGTATACTAGCTACATTTTTGTACCTACCATAAATGTAGATGTACTATGTAGAAAATGCTCAATGTCCCTACAGCCTCAGTCCAGTCCTCCTAGGACAGGCCTTATGACAAACCCTTTTCCTACAACTTTTTTTTTACCTTTTGGGGTTTATATTTATTATGCGTATTTGTTTTGCAACTCTTGTTTTTGATTTTTTTTTGCATTTTACATTATGTTTGCTTTCTTTCTTTTCCTCTGGGCTGATAACTGAAAAGAAAAAAAAATGAAAAAAAAACGCTTTTATACCCACCCGCTGACTGACGGGAGGGAGCGGAAGCGGCGACAACACCCCGGCGACCCTAGACTTTGAAATCCAACGAGGACCCGCCGCCGGCAGGCAGGATAACCCATCTGTTATGACTGCAGCTGTATGGCACACCGAACATCTACATTTATGGTAGGTACAAAACTGTACTTTATTCTCAGAACAAACTTTGGGAAGAAAAGATGGATTAGTTCTTAGGAAGACTCTATCTTTATGGAAAACTAATAGGGAGGGCATATGGATAATGCCTAAAGTTCTGGCATTCTCCTAGCTGATGTAATGGCCACCAAAAATGCTGTCTTCCAAGTTAGGAACTTTAGAAGACAAGAGGAAGCTGGTTCATAAGGTGGCAGGATTAAGGTAGATAATACTAGGTTTAGGTCCCAGGGGCTTGGTGGTTCCTTGACCGGAGGCCTTAGTAAAAAGGTACCTCTCAGAAAGGCCTTGCACAGTCTGTGAGACATTATTTTTGAACCCATATCTCCCATGTGATAGTTGGATATGGCGGTTAGTTGAACTTGAATGGTAGTCGCTGCTGCCCCTTCATTAAAAAGTTCTGCCAAGAAGTCTAAGATGAATGTTAACTGGGCTGCAAAAGGATCAACATGACTGATGGAAGCCCAATGAGAAAACCTTTTCCACTTGCTAGCATAGTTTCCTAGTTGTGGTCTTATGGGATGAAACCAGGATATGTTTTACAGCAGGGGATATGTGTGGGAGCTTGGCTAAGACTGGAAGTGGAGCAGCCAAGCTGTCAATTTGAGGGTTTGGATCGAAGGATAGAGCGTTCCCGATGGATGCATTAGGAGGTCTGGTACTGGCTCCAGAATCCATGGCTCCTGTTGTAGATGGGGCCAAAGGAAGGGGAACCAAGTTTGACGAGGCTAGTATGGAGCAATGAGTATTATCCTGCTCCTCAATAAAAGAGCTTTCTGGAGTACTTTGGGGATTAACGGGAACGGAGGAAAGGCATAATTAAAACCAGGGGGCCAATTGTGTACAAGTGCATCCCTTGGTGACTTCCCCAGAGGGGGGATCAAGGCAAAATAGCTGCTGCATTTGCCATTCGTGGAAGTGGAAAAAATGTTGCAGCAAGTCTGGCCCCACTTGCGAAAGATCTGTTCTGCAATTTCCTGATTTAGAGACCACTCGTGAGGCATTAGGATAGCTCTGCTTAGCTTGTCCACTATTACATTGGATTTCTCCGGGATATGCATTATCAGAAAGTGTTGGGAAGAGACTGCCCACTGCCATACTCTTTTGAGTGTCTCGACATAGGAGGTAAGATCTGGTTCCACCTTGTTTATATACCATAGGACTAACATATTGTCTGTCTAAATTGCAGTTGTTCCTATTGGAAGGGAGTTCTGGAATGCCTGCCACATCAAGAGCACCTCTCGTATCTCTAGGACATTGATATACAAGTGGTATTCGCATTCCTGCCAAGTCCCTTGGACTGTCTTTCCCAGATAATACCCCCCCACCCAATCTGGGAAGCGTCCGTGGTCACTGTAGCTACTGGTTATGGGAGATTGAACGGTCTGCCTAGAATTACCTGGGTGGATTGAAGCCACCACCTGATGTCCGTCTTGCAGGAATCTGTGATGATGATCTTGTGGGACATGGGGAACTCCTGCATGGACTACTGAGCAAAAAGTAACCACTGGAATACTCTCATTTGTAGATGTGCAAGAGGTGCCAGAGTAATCGCTGCCACCATGTTAAACAGAACCTTCAGCACAACCTTTGCCTGTACTTTCTTTTTTCCAAGCAGATTCGACACTTGATGACACAGTGTTTGTAGTCTGTCTTAAGGAAGTTTTGCTACCATGTCATTTGCATTTAAGTCTGCTCCTATAAATGAAATATATTGCGATGGCAACAGGGCAGATTTTTTGAAGTTTGTGGTGATACCCAGCTGTGAACACAGGTGAATAGTGGTGTCCCTGGCTTTGATTAGTAGATGCTCAGTGGTGGCGGTTAGGAGACAGTCATCCAGATATGGAAACACTCAGAATCCCAGATGTCTCAAGTGAGCCGTGACCACTGCTATGCATTTGCTGAACACTCTGGGGGCTGTAGTGAGACTAAAGGGCAGGGCTCGAAACTGATGGTGACTAGCCCCCAGCCGAAAGTGTAGGTGATTCCTGGATAGCCTGTCCATTTTTATGTCCTGGAGATCTGTCAAGCACATCCAATTGTCTTTTTCCAAAAAGGGAAGTATTGACTGCAGTGTCACGATCTGGAACTTTGATTTTTTTACATAATTTTTCGGTCTGCTGAGATCCAAAATGGGCCTCCAGTCCCCTGTCTCCTTTGGAATTAAAAAGAACATAGAGTAAGTTTTGGATCCAATTTGGTCTGTGGGGATGTTTTGGATGACTCTTTTTCTTAGCAACCTTTGAATTTTTATGGTTGCCTGATCCCTGTGGCTGGGTGGAACATTGGGATCAATCTTTTTTCTAACAGAGGGGAAGAAAAGGGAATGTTGTAGCCTCTGGATATTATCGTCTGTACCCATTTGTCTTGTGTAATATTTAGCCAGGCATTTTTGTACAGTGACAATCGACCCCCAACTGCCTCCAGAGGTGGACAGTCAGGCCTCCTTGGAAGGGCCTACCAGAGAACGTATCTATGTCACCATGGTTTTTCCGACCCCCCCCCCCGCCACAAGGTTGGTGTCTTCTGTTATTGTCCCCCCTCTGCCTCATGTGCATCTGGGAAAACTCTTTTGGGACCTATGGAACCACATCTTTCCTCCCTTTTGGCCTTTGGGGTAAGGCCTGGTGGGGAGGGAAAAACATACTCCCACAGCAGATAGAGTCTTACCCACCTGCTCGCACCTGGTCAGAGATTGTTTCACATTTGGGCTGAACAAAGATGACCCATCGAAAGGGGAGTTGACAAAGGAAGACTTGAAGGGTTCTGAAAACTCACATAGGTGCATCCAGGAATGCCTCCTTAGGGAAATTGCTGTACTCGCCACCCTGCTCGCTCAATCGGCCACATAAGATATAAGCCACATGGAGGAGTTAACTACAGAGTTTAAGGTAGTAAGCTGAGTCGTTGCCTTGCCTGAAACCCCAGTAGCTATAGAACCTTGGAGGGTATCACCTAACTCCTTCAGGAGATCCCTCTGCAGTCTAGTGAAGTGAATCAAGTAGTTCAGCGACCTGAGTGTAAAGGCTGCTGATGAGAACATACACTTTCCGTATCTGTCCATCTTGCGAGATTCTTTATTCGGTGGATGGATAGACATGAAAATCTCAGACAATTCCTTTTTGGTGGCAACCGCCACCACCATAGCATCTACTGGGATACTTTTGGACAAAAATTCCTTGTCAGAGGGGGCAGTAATGAACTTGTTGGGCCTCCTCGGAACAGGTTCCACAGTTTCTGGAGAGCCCCATGCCTTTCGACTGACTATGTTAAGGAGCTGGTCAAAAAGTGGGGTCACCCAAGAGGTGGAGGGGCGAGACCCGAAAGCCTCCAAGTACATGGATTCATCCTCAGAAGGGTTAATTGATTTCCTTTTTGACAAACCAAAAACCAAAAAAAACACAGGAACAAATGACCGGCACTCGATTCTACAAGATACCATCAACCACCACAACGAATTTACCTAGGGTTTCGTCTTTATTCAGACTTCTTCAGAATTATCACACCCAATTCAATCATCCAAGTTTTATAAAAAAACAAATCATGACATCATTACTCAATTAACTAATTAACATTCATTATGCTTAAAGTGAACTGAACACACACAATCCATCATTAAAAACATGAAATACAAAATATAAAAAATATCATACAAAAATACTATTAACTAATAATAATAATACAATAAATAAATAATTACATCACCCTAAAATATGTTTCAGTTTTAAAACGGGCAATACTAATGTGATCATTAATGCCAGGAACCACCTTGGCATTTAATCTAAGCTGCCATTTCATTTCACTAATGTCAAGGTGTAAATCTAAAACATTACCCTGCACATCCTTGATAATATTTTGTATAACACAAAACTTAAATTCATGCCCATATGCACCTCAATATGTCTGTACAAGGCATTTGTTTTTTTCTTATGTCTAATATCCGACATATGTTTAATAATTCTATCTCTAAAGGCTCTGCTGGTTTGGCATTGACAACATTGAGCCATATACACCACATTGTTGGTATAACAATCAAAATGACCATGAAGCCTAATAGATACACCAGCCACATTTAGCTTAGAATCTGTGGTCAGCACTAGATGGCAAACACTACATCTACCACATTTAAAATTCCCAATAGATCTACCAATTGAATTGAAAGGATTATCACACTTCTGTAATAATTGCTTAAAAGATTTGGCCTTCCTGAAAACAACAATGTGGTGTATATGGCTCAATGTTGTCAATGCAAACCAGCAGAGCCTTTAGAGATAGAATTATTGAACATATGTCGGATATTAAAACAAATGCCTTGTATAGACATATTGAGGTGCATAGTGGGCATGAATTTAAGTTTTGTGTTATGCAAAATATTATCAAGGATGTTCAGGGTAATGTTTTAGATTTACACCTTGACATTAGTGAAATGAAATTCCTGGCATTAATGATCACATTAGTATCTGGAACATATTTTAGGGTGATGTAATTATTTATTTATTGTATTATTATTAGTTAATAGTATTTTTGTATGATATTATTTATATTTTGTATTTCATGTTTTTAATGATGGATTGTGTGTGTTCAGTTCACTTTAAGCATAATGAATGTTAATTAGTTAATTGAGTAATGATGTCATGATTTGTTTTTTTTATAAAACTTAGATGATTGAATTGGGTGTGATAATTCTGAAGAAGTCTGAATAAAAATTTGTTGTGGTGGTTGATGGTATCTTGCAGAATCGAGTGCTGGTCATTTGTTCCTCTGTTTTTTTGATTGATTTCCTGCCACCACTCTGTTTAAGGATCTCTAGAATGTCCACAAATGAGACATCCCAGAGGGTGACCGTGGGGACACTTCTGAATCGTCTAATTCTGTGTCTGAAGTGACAGACTCCTCAGGGAAGTCTAGATGTTTCCTCTTACATGTTCTCTTCCGGGGGACTCTTCAGAGGGATTCTCTGGAGAGGTTTTGGAAGAGACGGTTTCACCCACTCGGGCGTCCTGGGATTTTGAGTCTCTACACCTGGGGGAGGATGGTAGAGAGACAGACTGGCACTTCTGGGGGAAGAGAGCTTGGATCCGAGACTGGGGAGACAGCACACTCCTCATGACCTCGAAGGCACCATGATCCCATTCCAAGGGAGCCCGTAGCTCTGAAGAACCAGGAAACTGCCCCCGAAGCAAGGCAGTAGGCTCCAAGGCCAATGTAGGCATCGAGCTGACTCCCGCTGATGCCCGAGAGGCAGATTTGGATCAGACAACTCTCGGACCCAACTCTCCTCTCTGGACCCGATGGGGGAGCGTCAGTGCCTAGACTCCTCGCCTGAGGATGGCACCGAGGAAGTCTGAGCAGAAATTGGGACCGAAGATCCTGGAGCAGGTTTCGGTCCTGAGGTTTCCACTACTATCAAATCCAAGCCCTCCAGCTCCGAAGCCGCAACTTGGGTCGAAGGAGGAATTGTCTCTGGGTGTTGATGATGGTTGTCAGAGCCGACTCCATTCTGAGAGGACTCGACAGGATCTTGTCCAGTGCAGGTGTCCATAGCAGTCTCTTAACCACCCGCTCCACGTCGTCATCGGACAGGCTCCTGGAAGACCGAGACGATGGAGCCGAGGATCTGGTTGACTGCAAAATGGGTGAATGTAGTACTGACAAAAATGGTTCCAGTGTATGGGACTGGCTCCAACTATGATTCTCGATCGGTTCTGAAAGGATCAGTGGAGCTGAGGAGACAGATGTCTCGGGCTTGAAAGCCTTCGGGTCCGTGTTCGATTCTTTTCCCTGCTTCTTCACCGGTTTAGATAATGGTGCTGAGGAAGATGCTCTTTTTGAAGATTTGTCTGACATTGATGATTTAGAGGAAGAACTTTTGTTTTCCTTCAATAGCCTCAGCAAAAGGAACTTTGAGCAGACCCCTCACAATGAGTTTATTCTTTCTTTCCTGTAAAACTCTAGAACTAAACCCATGACAAATAGGACAGGATTCCTTTAGGTGGACAGCACCCAAACAGTAAATGCAGCTGGTGTGTCCATCCATTAGACATTTTCTGTGTACATTGGTCACACTTCTTGAAGGCAGAAGGCTTTGATTCTGTACCATCCTTAGATATGACTAACTGCCAATATTTAAAACTACGAAAACCCAACTTTTACTAATGGTTTTAAACTATAACAAGATCAACTACACTAAAGCACAAACCAAGTCTTTTTTTTTTTTTTTGTAATAACTAGCAACCAAAGGGGGCACACACCACAACAGAAGAAAGGGGAAACTAGAGGAGACGTCTCTAACTTAAATAACAATTTCTTCTGGTAAGAGGAGAAGTCTCTAACTTAAACGACAACTCCCAACAAGGGGAATAGATGGGAAAGTAAAGGGAAGCCCTCTAACTGAAACGGGCTGATTCAAGGAGTCCTCTAACTTAAACAAACTCCATCTGAAAGTCAGAGAAAGAAATTACAATAATAAAATCCACACATACCCTGAGAAGAGAGAGAGTTTGGACACGAGATAGGGTAGGGGAAAGGCCTAACAAGAGACGATGGCCAGCAACACACACAGCAGAGCAAAACCGAGCAAATTTGACAACAGTAAGCAAAGTTGTTGTTGTTGTTTTTCTTTCGGCTTTTCCCGGTTAGGGGTTGCCACAGTGGAACTTCGGTCTGCTAATGATTGACAGTAGATTTTTTTATGGGTGCCGAGGTGCCAGCTCGATGCCCAACCTTCAACAAAGGCACACCCATTCTACGCATGTCTTTCGAATGCCACTCGACATCGGGGAGGACATGCAGACTCCACACAGAAGGCACTCAAGCTGAGAATCGAACAGGAGAACCTCTTGTTATGAGGCAACAACGCTACCGCTGCACCACCATGGCTTCGACAACAGTAAGTAAAGTAACACTAAATATTCTCAACAGTACCAAAAAGGAACAAGAATTACTGTTAAAACAAAGAAACTTTTCTACTTAGTCTGGAGCCTAGTAGGAAGCAACCAATCTAATTTAGCGGCAAACGAGATCTGGGTATTCTTCTCCAAAAATGATGGGAATAGGGTATAGCCTCCAGCCAGTGGAAGCTCTCGAGCTTTAGTAAAGGCTGAGTCAGAACCAATGCTTGGTTATGAAACCAACCAGCAAACAATTAAGGCAAGATAGGACAACATAACATTATCAGGTTTTCCCTGTGTGCTATGCCCTCTGATTCTGCTATTTTTTTAAACACCTCAGCTTGAGCAATGTCATACTCAACCAGTCTTTTTTTCATTTCAACCTCTGATTTTTGCAATTTTATCGGTTCATCTAAATATCTCTTTAAAGCTACTTCCATTTTTCAGTCTTTTGTTTGCGTAGATAAACTCATTCAGTGTTTCATTTATTTTAATCAGCTCTGAGCACATTTGACTTATTGTTTCCTGTAGTTTACTGGAAGCCATGTCTTGCAACAAAGCTGGAGCTTGAACTGATTTTTGCCAAACATCGGCAGGATTCTTCCCATCCAGTCTTTTCTCCTCACCTTTTGTGATTGATTTTCTTTTAGGTTCTCTGAATTTCTGTTTTGCTTGCATCCAGACAGTGCACTTACTAGCCATTTACTGAAATTTACCTCGAAAGACAAATATACAGATTCTCTTTTCAGAATTTGTTTTCACACTGGAAGAGCTGAAATTAAGCTGTTAGTGTGCTACCATCTTGGAAGAGCCCCCAGGCCAATTTACTTTTTGTGCTTGAGTTAATCTATCTATGTTGCATTGACCTTGCCCATCCCATAGTCAATAATTATATGTTACCCCCAGTGAAAATAATTGGGATCATGCAGTAGATTCTTTGATGAGACATATGCATGGGATAAAGCATTTATGAGCTGCTTCTATCCATTAGTAGTACAAGGGGTAGTCCTGGAGTAAAATTTCTGTTTCTCATCTATAGATCAAAGTTGTGTTTGAATATGGACAAGGATGAGCTTTGTTTTATGTGGATGGTAAGTCTGTTCCAGACCAGTAGTATCCTCTGCGAGATATTCCTGTCCCTTCAAACCCTTCTGTTGATGCTCCAGAAGAGGTTTAGATCCCTAAACAGAGTACTTCAGATGCCATTTGATTTATTTGCAATAATTCCGTCAGTACTGGGTCAGACGTTCCTTGTATGCTAGACACATCACCTCTTTAACAGTCTGTATGATACAGTGTGCCGTGATGGGACTTTGAGTTGGTCTGTGTAAGACATCATTGTTTAGGCCTTCTATCATTTTAGTAAGGTATCTCTGTGAGCATTCCACTTGCATGTGCCCGGACATATGCATGCCAAAGGGGGCATTATATTCTGTGATTAGCCTAATGAGGGCTGGGTAATGGGGGGCAATGACATACCTTTATTTAAAAGCTGTGCAATATAGAAAGACTTTCTAGACACATGTTGGTCAAACATTAGGTCACGATCCACATAAGTTTCTAAATGCTGAACAGTTGTGTCACCTCTTGGGGTATAATGTCAGTGTGGTAGTTCTCCGGGGTAGATGACTTCCCAAAGGATACGATAATTCATTTTGTGGAATTTAATTTCTGTCAATGACTTTGGCACCAGTTATTTATTTGGAAGAAACCTTCCTGGAGGACGGCTTAGTCATTTGGGTATGTAATTACTGCTCCTAGCTTGCAGTCACCTGCAAATTTGCAAGCCAGAGCCCTTTGGTGTTGGCTTTTACTTCAAAGATGTAGATACCAAACCAGAGAGGTCTAAGCACAGGATTCTGGGTGACTGGTCTCTTTGTGGAGGTAGCTTTTTCCATTTTGATTTCCTGAGTCCTAAATGTAAGCTTGTTTGAAATCCATCAGATGATTTAGGGGTTTATTCCTAGTTTATTTCTTTTTTTTCTACAATGACTGAGTGGGGAATTGTGTCAAAAGTTTCAGCCAGGTCGAAGTATGTAGTGTGAATCATTTTATTACTTTCATACATTGCTTTAGTTACATTTACAAAAAGTTCACCAGGTTGTGTAAGTGTGACCTCCCTTTGAATCCAAACTGAGACAAGTCCAATGCTTGGAGGTTCCCTGTGTTCTTATTGATTGTAGGAAGGAGACTTATCAGAAGATAGTGTCAGATAAGACTCAATGCCTGCAAAAACTACAAGAACTGTTGATGACTCCCTGCTTGGTAAGGAAAGTAAATCTATATTTTTTGTCTGAGTTGCTCAAACTGATAGAGCTGTTTTCTGTTTTAGCTGTTTCATTTTGTTTTCTGTTTTAAGAAATCTGCTTGGCCGGGCATTTCTGTTCTGTGTGGCAGATAAGACACTTAAATTACCTTGGCTGCACATTTCACGTTTTTTTTTAATTGCTTAATTTGTTTCTTGAGTGATACTTAAGTACACAGAGATCTTATGGATCTTTGTCTTTTCTGATAAGACCCAAGGCCTGCAAAAACTGCTAGCACTGTTAGTGACTCCCTGCTAGTTATTTTTCCCATTCACCTTCCCATTCCTTGATCCACTTGTTAAACTTGGTGATTTTAAGCTGCCTGTCCTTTCTGTAAATTGAGCTTTATAAGCTACTCCATATATACACTCCTTGTTATATCTTTAATTATGTATTTGGCCTTTCCTTGTGCTTATTTTGAAAAAAAGTGCATTTTGCCTCTCATTGCCTGTTCTTCTGATTTACTTGCTCTGAATTTATTATGTAGCTAGCAGCTGAGTAAAGTATCATAGTTTTACACTCTAGCAAGCACTTTTCTGTGTTCTTACATCAAGAGGACAGTGGGTTTTCCATTTAGCGGCAGTGGGTGGTAGCCTGGTCTCTATAGGTTAGGGAAGTGTGCATATAGTTGTTTTATTGGCTGGAGGGCTTATTATCGAGCTTAACTTGTTTTTAGAACATTTATAAATTCTGCACAATTGAATGGCTCATTTCTACAAAGCAATAGTACTTTTACTGAATAGTCACACTTTTATAAGCTGTTTATAGTACACTGCTGTAGCTGTATCATTTTTTTTCTGGTGGCATTTCACTCCAGACACACTCTTATATTAGGAAGACTGGGATTATTCATCTAGTGGCAGTAGATGTTTACCTGGTGTATTTGAGTTAGAGTGTACACAAAAGGGCACAAAGTGCAATTGTTTTATTGGTCAGAGGGCTCAGTATTCTGTATTTCCAATGCTGGTATAAATTCAGCATATTTGCATGGAACTGCTCGCTGTACCAATGCCCTGGACATGCACAAATATCTGGAAACATTTCTTATGTCCATTATACTTTGAAAGTTTACTGTGCTAGTTACCTGATTACAGCACCCAGGACTATTATTGCTCAGGGAGAATCTGAGTTGGTGCTAGGCAGCATCACTGGTTAGGTTAGCAGCAGATTACACTAAGTAAAACCCCCTCCCTTATCCAGTTACAAACACCCTTCAGTCCTATGCTTTCAACTACACATCAGGACCTGCAGCCATGGAAGGGCACTTTCCTGCTATCTCTGCATCCAGCTTGGTGGACTTGGGTATCCTAAGACAATATAACAATTGCCTTATGTACACTGACAACCACTTAATTCTCAAACAGACATACAGTATGTGAGAGATTTAGTTACAGATTCACACTGGAGGCTAGACTGTCACATACAGACACACAAAAGCAACAAACAGGTTATCAGCTAGTCATGCACATCACTCACCATTGTCAGTGACTCATACAAATCACTCACTGCACCCGCATAGGACCCCACACATAGACCCACATATGCGGAGGTGCTCACATGTGATTTACCCAAACCTCAAAGGTCTTCAGGTACAGTCCTCAGAAACTCCGCATGTACACAAAAAAGACAATTCCCATCACAAAACATAAAACCACATCTCTTTGTGCCTCAACTAACAAGCCCTCAAGGAGGAAACACTCCACAACCCAATATTCTGATCATAGGAGACTCCATTGTGAGGCACACAGATATCTCTTACCAGGCTAGATAAGGGGAAGGTTACAATTAGTTGCCCGTCAGAGGTCAGGATTCACCAGATTATGCAAGGGTCACTTGCCCCTAAGTACCAGTATGACTCAGTCATGGCCCATGTGGGCATCAATGACCTGCGACGTACCTCCTTGGATTATATGAAGAGAAACATCATTAATCTCTCAGAATATGTGTCACAGGCAGGTTTGAGCCTAGCATTGAACAGCATTCTACCATTTCCAAGGATGATGCCACAATACCAGCAGACTTTAAAAATTGGCTTAGCTACTAGTGTCATTCCAAAGGGGTCCATTACTTGTCAGCCTGGGAGGACATTGACAGGCCATGCTGCTTTGCCAGGGATGGTCTTCACCTGTCACATCTAGGCTTTTGTATATTGACCAAAGCATTGTCCACCCCCCTATAGTGGCCTTTCTTTAGGCATTGCCAAACAGGCAAAGTTTCCAACATAACAAAAGCTACTCAGGACAAGCTAAAGGTGTTACTGCTCAATGCAAGGAGTCTCAACAAAAAACTGCACTCTCTGGAAGTTCTCCTCACCCTGTAGAATGCTGACATCTGTGCAGTTGCTGAAACATGGTGTAAAGCCCCAGAAAGCACTCCAGCGGTGCATGTCTGTAATGCTTTTCCTACATTTCGACCACTCACTGAACATGAAAGAGTAAAAGGCAGAAGTGCATTTATCTACATAAAGAATAAGCGCACCTCAATGCTGATCATACAATGTGACATGCATGAGCTACTCCATATCCAACTAACCATTGGAAAAAACATTACCATATTCTTGTAAGCTACAGGTCCCCCACCATGAACCAGAAAGCCCAAAATTCATACCTGAAGTTACTAGAATCACTCACCATCCAGCCCAATACCATACTTATGAGTGATTTTAACTACCCCTCCATTAATTGGGAGGCATACATGACCACTAACATGCAGGCCCAAATATTTATTCACTTTGTAAATTTAAATTCCCTGGAATAGCTAGTCTGCACTCCCACTAGGGAAACAAATATCCTAGATCTGGTAGTCACAAATATGGAAAAGTGCTGCACCCCCCCCAGTGTGATGTCCTCAATGGTAAGATCAGACCACAAAGCGGTCTCCCATGAAATAAAGATAAAACTAGTCCAACCAGCTAACCCCAAAAGCTTTAACAACTTCTCTAAGGTAAGTTATCCACTGTTAAGGGATGGCATAGCAAGTTTCCATGCTCCCCCAAATCCAGAGAACACAGAAATATATGCAGAGGCATACACAAAAGCCCTGTATTACCATATAAACAACTTCATAAAATCAGCATAACAGACCAAAATAAACCCAAGTCAAACCACAAAAACAAGACAAGGCACCCTGGTGGACTCCTGGTGGACACCTATTGTTAATAGCTTGTAAAACAAATGAAAGAAAATCCTGTCAAGAAATTCCTGTCAAGAAGTAAGAGGTAATGTGCACAGCAGAGCAAAAAGTCCCTCATTAGTCTATAAACAAGTGAATCAGGGAACTTGGTAAGTCTCTGAAAGCAGACTTTGAGGTAAAAATAGTCTCAAAGCTAAGGTTAACCATAAGGCATTTTTCAGTTATGTTTGCAATCTTAAAGACAACACCCAACAATTTGTAGAATTAATTGTAGATGGTATCACCTGTACTCAGCAGGAAGATACATCTCAAATTTCACCTCCCTATCCCTCCTGTTCTCCACCAACAAATACCCTCCACCACTTCATTGCCAGTTATCACCAAAAACAGGTTGCCGCTGTGCTCCTTAAGGCCAAAAAACAGTTTCAGTGGGGCAGGGCAGTATACCAGGTTGCCTCTTAAACAGCTTAAATCGGGACTTATCAGGCCCATCAGGATCACTTTTTAACCACAGTCTGAGGACTGGCTTTGTTCCGATGGAGTGGAGGACAGCAATAGTCATCTCTCTGCATAAAGGAGGACCATGTACTGACCTGGGAAATTACAGACTCATAAGTTTGACTAGTCTTATATGTAAGGCCATGGAAAGAATAATCATGGACCTGATTAAAAATGACATAGGAAACCTCCAAAAATTAGACCTGACCCAATCTGACTTTGTCAAGGGCAGGTCATGCCTGCTGAATCTGGTGGATTTCTTTGAGAAAGTCAATAAGGCCATGGATGAGGGTAAAACAGTACCACCTACCTCGACCTGGCCAAGGCATTTGACACATTTCCCACTTGGGTATTATAAATGAACTTACAAAACTGGGCAGAAATCCCTACGTCACCAGCTGGATAGCCAATTGGCTTATGGACAGGAGACATGTGGTTAAAGTCTATGTATCCATATCCAGCAAGAGGCCAGTTACTAGTGGTGTTCCATAGGGCTCAGTGCTGGGACCACACTTGTTCAAAATATACTTATCTGAAGTCAAGGCTAATGTGGAATGGCTCTGGATGACAAAGTTTGCTGATGACTGTAAGCCGGGGCAATCACTTAATCCCCCAATGATGTAGATTTCTTTCAGGTGGGTCTAGGTCAGGCAAATGATTGATGCCAGAACCATGGTCTAAAACTAAATAAGAAATGCATTGTTATACCCTTTGGGAATTCAAATACCCCTGCAAATTACAACATCAAAAGCACACCCCTAGGAGTACTCTCAAGAGGTGAGAGATGTAGGTACACGGATATATACTATCCTGAACTGTGACCACCATGTGTCCACAGTGGTGAGGAAGTCCTTCTAAGTGGCACAGCTTTACAGGTAAAGGTATGGCATGCAGATTCAAGGAAATTATAGCCCCGCTATACTCAGCCCTCATTAGACCAATAATCGAGTACAGTGCGCCATTTGGCATGTACTTGTCTAGGCACTTGCTGCAACTGGAGTGACCTCGGAGATTCCTCACAAAGAAAATACAAGATGTAAACAGCATTAACTATGCTGACTAAAAGCCCTATCCCTTTATTCTGTTTCCTTCTAACTATTAAGGAGTGACCTATGCCTGACCTACAAGGCACTCACCAATACAGCCCTGATGGAGCTGCTACACACCAGTAAGTCTAACACTCGAGGGTTACTTGATTTAGGGATCTAAGCTTAGCCAGCAACTTCCTATTCACATTAAGTAGAGCCCTTCCCTGGCCCTCTTCAATCATAGGTTAGCTCAATGGATGGCAATCAAATTCTCACTTGGGGTAGTGCCTGTGTTCCTTATGGACAAAAGCAATCTGTAAGATACTCAGTGCATAGGCACAAATCCATGCCATCCTGTTGCCACTAGGGGACATATATTGGGTAAAATTGGGTTATATTGGCTAGGCTTGTAAGGGCCCTAAAGTTGTTAGCTTAGTAATCTGCTGTGAACCTGTGAACCTATGATAAGTCTTTCCATGGCTTTGCATATGGGGCTGGTCAGACTTATGAGTCTGTAATTGCCTAGGTCTGTGAAAGGTTCTCCCTTATGTAGGACTTTGCTGAATTTCCGTCATTCTTCTGTGCTTTTTCTGATTTGTCATAATTTACTATATACCCAACAGTGTTTTGTACTTCATGTAGAACATTTGTAATTTGATTAATATTATGATTTAGATTCACTGTTAAAACCATTAAATTGTCTACATATGCACTTGTTATGTTATTTCCTATATGTTGAGGGGCTTGATATTATATATTGTAACTTAAGTAACAAAGGATTAATAGCTAACAAAAACTGAGTGGCAGAAGGGACATCTGTGTCTTTCACATGTTGTAATTGAGAATTTAGGTAATGGTGTATTACTTATTTTAATGTATGCTTCAAATTGTGAGTATAATTTTTTAATTGTGGTAATGGCTGTATCTGGCATATCATATTATTTAAATGTTTGTCTTTTCATTTCCTATTAAAGTCAAAAGTCTTCATATGTGTCTAATTTAATCAAATCTTTCAAGCATTTCTTTTGAGATGTTTGTAGATTGCTATATAATTGCTTAAAAAGGTTGATTAGCTTCCATCATATTCCTATTTGGACAAAACCCAAATTGCATAGTATGTAATAGTTTATCTGTTATTAATTTGGTGTTAATTGCCATTGTTATTATTTTATATTCTAGGATAAGTAATTAAATTGGTCTGGTTTCCACCCATAATTCCCTTTTTTAATTAATACCACTTCTGCATGATTCATAGACTGTTTTTCCCCAATTAGGGATAGTTATGTTGCTTGTTAATTTTAAATAGGCAAGGGGTTACTTTGTTACTGTATATTTGATAGAATTCTGCTGAAAATCCATCTGGCCTTCGAGCCTTATTAGGTTTTAATGTTGAAATAGCAAATTTTATTTCTTGTAAGGAAATTTCTGGGTTATGCATTTCTACTGTTAATTTCATTTATCCTAAAAGTATCGTACAACTGTTTCTGGTTATAAATATTTGAAAAATAATGATTAATTATGTTACACATTTTATTCTAACACCTACCTACCCTCTCTGTGCTGTAGTTAAAGTCTAACATTCTTTAATTTAACTTCTCATCAGCAATTTGCTGAACACCTACAAGGTTCTTTCCATTAAGCACTTTTCCCTTCAGCTTTTCTAGTTGAGTTTTAATTACTACAAATGTTATCTTTGCTGACGTTGAGGCAGTATTACCCAACCAGTAATTGCATTTTACCCAGACTGATAATTGTTGCAGGCTTTTTTTAGCAGATTCTCAGTTTTCACACTGGGAGAGCACTTATTAACCTAATATTCAGTGTGCAGCACCATCCTGGACATTCTTAGCAGTTGCAGCGTTAAGTACTGCCTTCTGCCAAGGGAGATTAATTTTTCAAGTTTAGTATGTAGGACTGTCACAAAAGATGAATGGGTTTTGAATGTGGTCATGAGCTGCTACACTGTAGATGCACTCCTAAGCCCAATTCCCAGAATTTGTTCTCTTTAGGAGACATACTGTCTCAACATAGTTCTTGGGATAGCACTATTCTCTGGTTCTTAAGAGGACAGTAGAAGGTGTTTCTCATTTAGAACAAGGGCAGGGGTTTTCTCCTGTCTTTTTCTTAGTTCCAGAATAGATGGGGGATTTATCCCTTGCTGAAACTTAGACTTAAACATAAGCGTCCATTAAATAAAGTTCCATGTGATGGTCCTCTAGAGGGCCATGCCATTACTACAGAAGGGTACCCGGATGATGTCAGTGGGAATAAAGGACCCCTTTTAGCTCATTTGTGTCTGAACTGTACACAGGAATTTCTTTGGTTTGCTGTGGGCACCTTTACCACTCTTATTACACACAGCTGTTTGGTCTCACCTGTGTTGTGCTCTTTCTATGAATGCTACTTTGTGTCTAAGGCCTTGGAATAGAAAGAACTTAATGTCGTCCCCTTTTTGAAGGACTGTCTGTTTGTGGTGTCAATGAGAGAATAATTGGTAATGTCCCTGGCGTAGGTACTCATCTATTTGCAGTTCCCAGAAGTCACCAATAATTGGGTGAGTCTTTTCTGCATCCTCCTTAGAGGAATGATTTCATCGACATTGAGTTTTGCACACTTCATTATTGCTTGTTCCTACACAAAGAGAAGTCCCTTGAGGTCTCCTACACATTTGTGAGATAATGGAAGCCACTGTCTTTTTGGTTTCTTTTGCATGCCTGAGGATGTAGGGGATTCTGTGGATTGTGAAGTGTCAGTAGCTTCAGCATAAGAAGGTGCTTACTGATTTCTGATGCCAGACTATTAACTGAGCTCTGAAGTGTTGGACACTTCCCACCAATCTGTGTATAGGCTTTTTTACCATGCAGCTTAACCAATCACAAGTTCTGAGGATGGACATTTTGCTGGTGGGGAGCCTACTTTGGCACCTCCACAGTTCAAGGAAAATGGAGCCACTCACAGAATGGGGCCTGCACATAAATCATTGAGACAGGACAGTAACTTTTTTGCCATGAAGTCTCTGTAGGAGTCAGATACTACTAAAGTCCATTCTTATTTTGTCACACCAACCAATTCATTGCGTGGTATCAAACAGGATGGCACATGCTTTGTACGGTATGTAGAGAGGTGTTGAGTATTGTTCAGAAGTGGTGAATTCCAGCGATCACCCTGTTTGTCACATAGGAACATGTGCTTCTCCCTGTCTTTTGTGCTCAGTGTAACACGACAAAGTGTAATTGGCACTGAATGAGCTCACCATTTTTGGCAGGCAAGACTTTCTAGATGCCATCTCATTATTCTTTTGAGGGGAACCTCCATTGCAGGTCCTACTTCCAGTCCTCCTTTGTCTTAATATTACTGTATTGTATCCCACCCAGTGGCCACTTTTGTGAGCTCCCTGTACGTTCAGCAAACAAAAACCTTGTGTAGTGTAGCTTATTTCATTATGTAAAGATTTATAGAATGGGAGCGTAATGGTGGCCTCTGTGGCTAGATATGCTATGCTAATGCTTTATATGTCATTTTATATGCCATCTGAGAATACCTATGCAACCAACAGTAAGGGCCTCAGAGAAGAATAACTGGTCTGTAGGTGGCAAAAAAAGATATCAACTGTAGTCCCACCGAGCATGGCCAGCTCACAGACAACAAATATTTTTTTGGGGGATGTATATATATATATATATATATATATATATATATATATATATATACATACACATATACATACAGACATGTACACACACATATACACACACATATTATGTCTTCAAGAGTATTTCACTCAGCAAGGCAGTGGTCCTGGCCTCATAATCTAGGTGGTGGTATATATTTTTTTAAGTAGATTCCCTGTGATTTTGCAAATAGTAGTAGAAGTTACTCCCCCTTTGCTTTTTTTTTTTTTTCTCAGAGAACCGAAGCGTGCAGGCCCACCTTCATTTTAATAATTGCCCTTCCACAACATGCTACAGACTCAAAAGAGAAAGAGGGCAGGCTTCTTGAGAGACTGCTAAAGGCTCTTTGAGGCAGTAGGGATAGATTACAAAGAAAAATGGGACTTGAGTGAGAGAAACTGGAGGAAAAAGGAGAACTATTTGGAGAAATGGAGGTGAGATTGTACAGCTGCGCAAGCGGCGTACAGTTTGTGCTTAAGGTGTCTATATGCCATGTGTCTTATAGACATGGTAGTGGCTTGAATGTTCCACATAATCCTGGTGAGGTACATGACCACAGCCAGTAGTCAGTCAGGTGTCATTTTAATTTGAGTTTAATGCCTTTTAATTTGTATACTTATTCTAGTGAAAGTGGTAACTTGTTCCAAAGTTTGGTGACAAAACTGAAATCGAGAGCATCACCTGCAGCATTGTTTGACTTTGTGGCGGCCAGAAGTTTTTCACCAGAGCGGTAGCATAACTCATTGCATGGTGAATACTGCTGAAGGATGCTTTTAACTTCGTGAGTGTAAATATGCCTAATGCATACAGAAGTATGGAAGGAGGTATGACTGAATAATGGTTTTCTTTGTTGCATCAGTTAGGCATGGATTTGATTGGTAGTGAAATCCCATTTCGGTCGTGTTTTTTGTTTTGATAACTTACTGTATGTGATGACCAAATTTCAGATTCCTGTCTATAAGTTGTACCTCTGCTTTTTCTATTTCTACAGACAAGCCATCTAAGCTATTACCTTCTGCTAATGGACTTCCCCGAAATAAAAATATCAGGACAATAGACAGATATGGAAAAAGGTATACACCTCATCCAGTCTGTCTTTCAGAGCTGTGAATTACCAGACTCAGATGATAAAATATTTACTGTCTATTGTGGCTAATTTGAATAAAACACGGTCTTTTCTGGAAGTACTTGACATTTAGCAGCAGGCTGTGTCTGTGGTAGCTCAGGCTTTCCAAGTAGCTAGACATATATTGTCAAGTGAAGTTATGATTCATAGGAAGATTTGTCCAGGACAGCTGCTACTGGATCTGTCATTAGAGGGTACACATGGCTTCATTCACAGTTCCTACTTGAGGACATTGAAGCTAAGCTCCTGGATTTCCCCTTAAGTAGCAAAGTATTATTTGGCCCTTAAGTGAAGTGGAAAATTTGTTTAAAGCCTTGCAAGAACAAGGTAAAATTATGAAGGATTATAGGTAAATTTTCCTCACCTTTGTTCCAAGACATCAGAGAAACTACCCAGCTAGGCCACTTCCTTCTCTCGCAGTGACTCTAGGCACCCACAGAAGGGCGAGAAAATGCCTAAAAAGAGATTTCAAGGTAAACCAGACAGGGATTCTAAGTCTGGGAGGTGTTCCTATCCAAACAAATTATTCTACTTTCTGCCCCCCCCCCCCCGCCAATTCCTTCCTCTCTCAAAAAGATTGACATCATATCTTTTGACTTGGCAGCTCATAACTTCAATCAGATTGGTCCTTTCCATCATCCATCCGAGTTACAGTATGATTTTGGGGGAGATACCAGCTTTCAAAGGTGTATCCCATCATCCCCTCCCAATCAGGTAAACCTCTTACTTTTTGTCCTACAATTCTGTCCTACAAGCCCTGCATCAACAAAGGTGTACTAGAACTTCTTCCACAGCAGTATGTAGGAAAAGGGTTTTATTGCAGACTTTTTCTAATACCCAAAAAAGAAAGAGAATGAAAACCTGTACTGGATTTTTCCCTTCTCAGTACCTTTCTAAATATCCTTTCTGTCAAAATGCTGCCACTACACACCCTTTGAACTTTGATCTTCTCTCTGGCATGCCTGGTATCTTTGGACCATTCACCTTTCTTTCAGGAAATTTCCAAGATTTTCAGCTTGTTCATCACACTTCCAGTTCTCTGCTTTACCCTTTGTGTTATCTACAGCCCCCAGGGTATTCATAAAGTGCCTAGCACTAGTCATTGCTTTTTGCAGAACCCAAGGAATTCAAATAATTCACATATCTAGGAGACCTGTTAATATTGGCACCTTCTCAACAGATTCTTCTACAGCATCTCAACTTCACTGTCTCCCTCCTACAAAGTTGGGGTTCACGGCAAACTAAAGTAATTCCTCCATGAATCCTACCCAAGACCTGGTCTTTCTGGGCTGCAGGCTGAGCACACACCTCATGCAGGCCTTCCTACCACAAGAGAAGATACAAGCTCTCTCCAGTCACTTTCAAGCTCTCCTGCCTCTTCAGTCCTTCACCACAAGGGAAGTTTTCAGGACTTGGGATTCATAGCAGCAGCCATATCCATAGTGCCGTTTGCAAGATGCCGTATGAGAAAGATTCAGTAGTACCTGAAATCTGTTTGGTCTCAACAGTGCCATCTTTTGGACAGTCATATTCTACTTCTTCCCTTTCTAAGGAAAGAATTTCAGTTGCACATATTGTAGGTAAACCTCAACCCTGGCCTTCATTTTAAGCTGGCAGTGTGCCTACACAGAGATACCTCAGACGTAGCCTGGGGAGCATGGGCAGGCTCCCTCAAAGTCCAGGGGAAACGGCCACAAAATCAAATGACAGACATCAACCTGAAGGAGATGCAGACACTGGATTCATGTCCTGCAGATTTTCTGTCAGAACTGGACCCCAAGTTCCCTCATAGTTTTCACAGACAGCGCTACAGTCATGTGGTACATTAAAGGGGGGATCTTATCAGCAGTGCAGATTTGCTCTTCTTGAATGAGAAAAGACCATGAAAGTAAACCTGTCTCTCCAAGCAATTTACATTCCCTCTCAGAACAAGGTCCTAGTGGACTTTCTCCGCAGATCAAGGGAAAACTGTCACAAATGGATGTTGAACAGAGAGGTCTTCCTAGACATGATCCACCAATGGAGTACTCCTCAGATAGACCTATATGCCTCTGTTCACACCAGGTAACTACAGCTGTTTTTCTCCAGGACCCCCAGCCCTCAGACACAGACAATGGGTGTCATGTTCTTTTCTTGGGAAATGATATTTCTTTGTGCATCCCTCCCAACCTCTACTCCCCAAGGTCTGTGAAAGATCCAGAGAGACAAACCAAAAATCTTGCTGGTGACTCCCTTTTGGCCCAGACAGCACTCGTTCCCCTTCATTACCACCTAGCCAGTGGTTATCACCACAAGTTAACACACAACATGGAGTTGCTAATGCAACACAAGTTCTCTCTACTTTATCCCAATCTATCATCTCTTAGCCTGACACTATAGATGATAATATTTTGATCCCTTTCAAACACCAGTTTTCTGAGGGCATGCTACATGTTTTTCAGGAGGCAAGGAAATCTACCACTAGAAATTCTTACATATATGAATGGAATGTTTTATCTGCCTGGTGTCATGCTAGGAATAAGCTCCCCCAATCACTCAGAACAATCAGCAACCTGGCCTCCTTTAAAAAGTCCCTCAAACTGCATCTCTCCTCAAAATGGTTGTGCTCCTGTTCCCAAACACGTAACCTCAACTCCTAAATTTCTCCTCCCAGTGTTATATCTCTAACTATCACATCATTTCCTTCACTCTGCCTACTTAATGTTTCTCTGTCACTTTCACCTGTCCTTTCCACCCTCTGCACTTCTATCTCCTACTATAATTACTCTATATTTAATCTCCTCACAGCTATAAACCTGCAGATATATTACTTTCATGTGTACTGGAATATACTCTGTGCACCATTGTAATTATCATTCACTAACATCTTCACTGCAATCTATGCCATTTATTATTTCTATATGTCAATGGTTGTATTTTTTTGCACTGTTGCTTCTGTTACCAGTTTCATGCATTGTAATTGTACTGTATGATTTTTTTTTCGGTTTATGCGATTATATTTTCTTTGTATGTAACTTTGTGGAGTTTTTCTCTCTGGGCCCCCAATGAAAATGGGCTCATTTCAGGCCCAGTGGACTTTCCCAGTTAACAAATGCAATAAATAAATAAATAAATAATGTGCTTTTGTGTAAGCTCGTATATCTGACAAATCTCAATGGCCTTATTCAAAGTTAAATCATTGTCATGAAGCAAAATCTTTCTCACAGCATTATCTTTTATACCACCCACAAGTCTGTCCTTTATCAAATCATCCCTTAAATCACCAAATGTGCACATTTTAGCTTTAGTTCTCAGGTCAGTTACACATGCTGCAAAAGGTTCACCAGGCTTTTGATCCCTTGTGTAAAATAAGTGCCTTTCCATTGCAACATTTGTCTGGGGGTTGCATATTTCTCTAAATTTACATTTTAAGCACTCAGGATCCTCTCTTGACTCAGCCTGTACAACAATATGATTTTTTTTTTACCCCTCTCCTGTATAGATAGAAGGTGCATATACAAATGAGCATTCCCTTTCTATGGCTTCTGACGCAGCTAAATTAAGTAGAATCAATGCCTTTGTATGGTCATCTTTATCAGAAAATGCAGCCTGTATGAAAATGTCACACTCTTGCTCAAACACTCTCCAGTTCTCAGCAGTATTACTGTCAAGTACAAGTGCAATGGATTTTTCAGAATCCATCTGCCGTACCCATAAAGTATGCACAAACATACTGAAAATATAGCCCATGTAATTATGTACAAACAATTTTGTGGACTTGTAACATTCAAAAGAAAATAAACTTTTCTAAGTACTTTACTTAGTGAAACATGCTCTGTAATGGCTGTACTCTGCGAAATATGCCCTGAAATGGCTGTACTTTGCAAAATATACCCTGTAAATGGCTGAACTTTTGAAATATGTCCTGCAATGGCTGTACTTTGAAAAATAGCTTTACCGTAACACTGTGCAAACACTTTGTATATTTCTGATAACTCGGATATCTTTACTTAGTACGGAAAATACATGCTTTGTGAAAATGCGGCAGTTTCCCTTTATTTTATTCGTTTTATGCAATTCTGACTTTATTTCAAACATTTTCCTTAGTAATTCAATTGTTTTTTAATAAATATCGTACATATCTGTTTATGCAAATATCATTTAGAGCATTCTGAATGCCACATTTCATATTTTATGTACCTGAAATTCGTTTCTGACCTGTTTTGTGAAGTATGCACATTTCAAGGATGATCAGCTCATCTATATTACACCAGCTCTAAAGAAGTGCCTCTAGTTGTTTTACCCAAGCCACCATCAACTTCATGCCCCTTGGATATGCCAGTCTCTGATTCCTTGTCCTTTAGACATACTGCTTCTGACACAGTGTTGCTTCTTCGTCTCTAACACGTATGACAAGAAGGCTGGGGTTTTCATTTAGATGCTTTAATACATAGAAACACATCAGGATGGATAGGAGCATCATTAAATACAAACAAACTAATTAACAGGCAGATCTTGCATACATACATGATTACATCTCAACTGCTTACTACAAAATGGCAGTCTAGCTTGCACATGCTCAGTATTTATACACTTGTGCAAGCCGCTGGATAGCTTCTTAAAGGTATATACCAACACATTGAGCTACAGTGGCCTTCACTTAAAATACTTTTGAAAGGTATTCTGCCTTTTTGTGGCCTTAACTTTGTACTAGAAAAGCTCCACCTCCCATTGAACCAATGGTTTCTGTCTCTCTCAAACTTTGTAGTTAGAAAATCATCCTTCTAGTAGCCCTTAATTCAGCTAGAAGAGTTTCTGAGCTCCAAGCTCTGATGCCATCTCCACTTTTCCTTATTTTTCATAGGGACAGGACCTTTCTGAGGGCCAGTCCTTCAGTTATGCCTAAAGTGGACAATGAGCTGTCCCTCAATTGGGCCATCATATATTTCTGCGTTTTCCCTATCCTTCAGAACAAGGGGGAGTGAAACCTCCATTCTCAGGATGTACATAGGCAGCTCAGATTTTACTTGGATAAAACCAAAGCCATTTTCAAGACCTAACCAGTTCTTTATTTCAATTCAGGAAGCCAAGTAGGGGAACCCTGTTTCTAAACAAACTTGCTAACTGGATTTCTAAATTTATGTTGTTTTGCTACAGCAACTAATGGAAATGTTTACCTTCCTCTGTAAAATTCCATTCGACTAGAGCAGTTGCCTCCTCTGGAGCCTTTACAAAGATATTGATTACAGAGCCATCCTAGAAGCAGTGACTTGGTCTTTTGTACATACAGCCATGGACTGTGCATTCCAACGGGTGAGGGATTATGAAGCTCAAAAAGCCAACCACGGACTGTGCATTTCAGTGGGTGAGGAATTACGAAGCTCTTCACCTGTTAGATGGGTTTTTGAGCTTCATAATTCCTCAGCCATTGGAACGCACAGTCCGTGGTTGGCTTTTTGAGCTTTGTAATTCTTCAGCTGTTGGAACACACATTCCCTGGTTATTTATTTTTGTGAGCATTCCTCAGCCATTTTTGTTTTGGTTTTCTGTACATACCTTTACCAAACACTATAGTGTAGATGCTTTTTCTAGATCCAGACCCTCCTTTGCCAAATCTGTTCTCTCTGGACTAATTGACAGTTCTTCTGTACCTGACACATCCACCCTTACTACTCATTAAGCTTTGGGAATCACGCAACAGCTTGAAAAATAGCAACAGTGATCTAAGGAAGGCTATAGTGCAGTTGTGCAAAAACTTGCCATAACAGTAGATGTCCTACTGATCACTGTTGTGGTATTCCTTCCTACCCTTCCATCCCCCTTCTTTGCCTTTAACTAGGTTGTGTCCTACCTTTAATAGACTGAGAGAGAACCATTTTCTGCTCTTCTCCCCTCTTAGCTGACCTTTGCTTGTCTTGTATCCTCAGTGTCTCCATGTTTTCTGGCTTTGAGATGGTCTTAACTTTTCATGCTCATACAGCCACTTATGTACTCTTACACCCGGCTTGCCCAAACAGAGGTCAGAAACCTCTTGTAGAAGAAGCATGGCCTTACCTTTGTGGAGGACTTTAACAATCCCCTTCCTATTTTTTCTTCATTCTTCCTTTTTTTCCACTTTATTCAATCCAAGAAGAGAAAAGGACCTTCTCAACACCCTAACACCTTCAGTACATGAAACTGAGCTGCATGCAGTTTCTCAGTATGATACCACCTGTTCTGGGGTGTGTTTGGCTAACACAACGAGCGGTTTAACTTAATCACAGTACTGAACAATATCTGTTCTGTAGCATGATTAAACAGCTTAAAAGTGTAAAACATTTTTATTGAACAACTAAAGCAATTCTCTTTTAGACATTTAAGATGCTTTTCTGAAGCATATTTAGCAGTGTTTGTTCAACTACTGGCACTGAGGCGTTTCAGGCCTTATTAGCAGTAGTGCTGGCAGGCATGAATGAGTTAAGCTTTACTCATTGTCATCCACTGTGGTGCTAGTTAACTCACTGAAGAATGTGACTCTTCTGGCTCTTCTGTCATGGTCTTAATTCCACTGTGAAACTGTCCTCAAGGGTGAATGGTTCTCTAAGTTCTCCTCACCTTGAAGAATTATTGTAAATGGTCATTGGATCCCAGATGAGGTTCTTGAAGAGCTCCTCTGGCTGAACTGTCTGTGTGATTTTATATCTTGGGACAGGCACAGACTGTACTGCTGGGGGCGGGGAGGGGGGATGTAGAGGCTGTTCTGGATTTGGAGAAGGATAAGGATATTAGTCTTACCTTTTCATGGTCCATGTGGGGACAGTTTCCCACTCAGCAGCTTGCAGCTTCACCCAGGACATATGTTGCATCTGATTTTTGGATAGCTATCTGTCAGGATTTCTGTGTTGCATCATTAGGCATAATGGGATACCTTTTGGTACATCATTATCATTTGGGGTCTAGGTGGACATCACCATCACTTCCATTGTGAAATGTTGAGTATTTGTCTATTCACAGCACCCAGAGCCTTCAGTAAGTTTTTGGGTCCGGTAGCCAAATCCTTGCAGGGGAAGACTGTAACTTGCGATCCATATTTGAAATTTGCAGTGTTTCCTGGGTGTAATGACCACTGTGATTTTTCTTAGTGCAATTTGCATGTCTGATCATATAGTTGTTGCAGTGGGCTGTGAGAAGTATTAGTGGCTTTAGAGATACCAGGTCCTGGTGGGTCTGCTTCTTGTGTTGGATGGACCTTTATAGTTTCACTTAAATTTAGTGGATAATCCTCATCCTTCTGGTGAGTCTTTCTTTACTGTAACCATACCTGTTTTAGATTCTAATAACTGATGCTGCATTTGAATCGGGCTGAGTGCTCACCAAGGCCATTACACAGTGCAGAATGTGTGTTCTTCATGAGCAGGCATTCCACATCTACAGTTTAGAATTGACAACAATACTCCTGGTCTTAAAGGCCTTCAAGAAATAGCTACTTCCAGGGCATCATCTTGTTTGGTAGAGAAACCAGTCCATTGTGTATTAAGCAAGAGGAACATGTTTTAGCTCTGTGCAAGGAAGTGGTGCTGTTTTGGCAGTAGAACATATATAAACGTAGTACTTTGGTATACATCTAGCACTTTTGTAATGGTTTGCATCCATGGGGAAGTGGATGAGGTTTTGCATGCTTTGAGCTGTAATTGTAGTTGGCTGTTTCCTGTAGATTAGGAGGCTTTGTTTTTTCGGAATCTTCTGGAAGAGTGGACCTCTGGATAATGACCTATTTGCCCTTAGAGAATTCTGTCCTTCCCTTCTGTTTATTTCAGCAGGGTATGGGGGAGGTCACAGTATGAACACATTTTTTATCTCCTATGGAATGAGACATTCAAGTGTACCTCACCACCACTTTTACCAATTCTGCATCTCATTCCAAAATTCAAGGAAGAAAAATTGAAACTTGATAGTTTTTCCTCTGTGTTGCCTAAGAAAAGTTTGATTTCAGTCTCTAGGTTTCCTTGAAATACAAGAAAGCTTGTTGGAAACAGCAGGTTATACCTTGGGGCCTGACGTCTGATACAGACCCCTTAATTAATTTGGGATTGCTAGATAGGGTCACATAGGTTATTTAGGCTGGAAGGAAGCCCTTTGCTTGGCTGGTGTGTGCCTACTAGTTGAAACAGGCTTTACTCTGGGCAAAATAGTACCACCCCCAGCATCCTGGTTGGCTAATTTGAAGGTGATTTTTATCATTTTAGACACCTGTATGAATTGGACTTTAGTTGTGCCATTGTTTGGATGCATATTTTGTATGTTTCTGCATGTCATAATCTTGTGGAGGGTAGGTTTGTGGCCTGACACTGGGTGATCATACAGATCTGATGTTGTCTTCTTTTGTCCATTGTTCAACCATTGGGTTTCAGTTCAGAGCTTAGATCTGCCTTCAGCCAATTTTCAGACTTTGCATCCATAGCTCAAGCTTCTCCTCTTAGCAATAATTATCTCCCAAGCACCAGTTTACCTTGGATCTCATTTGCCGCTTCCATTGACCAGATGTGGTTAACATGGCTCAATCTGTTAGGATATAAGTGACACCCTGTTTTTGATGTTACTTCTTCCTTTTGTGGTCTTTGATTTCTTCTTTATTTATGCCTACCTCCCCTGGTTTAAAAAAAGTTATATATCTATATATTTTTTTCTTGGTAGTTGTTTTTGCTGCTGTTCTGACTCTAGGCCTCACACCTTTCCATTCTTTCTTTCTTTTTTCTAGTACTCTAGTAGTCTTTGTACCATTGCTGGTATTTTCTTTCCCAAACTGTTGGGAATACCTTAATACCATTGCTGATAGATTTGTTTTGTACTGTTTTCTATGGTATCATTATTATTATTATTAATGTTTTTCAGTTTAGGATTCAATCTACTTTACTATGATTATGTGAGATAAGCCCACAGGTTTTAAACAGTGTTCATCTTTTGGGCAGAAGATACCTATCTCTCCCCACTTAGAGTGCATATATGGTCTTGGGGCCACTCATCTTGATGTTGAATGTGAGATTTGTTCTTGCTTTAACCTCAGAGCTGTGGATGAGCACAGGAACAAGTTAATGTTTGAGGATTTTTTAACTTCCTTCTCTTTTTCACTGCCTGGAGCTTCCCCTCCACAAAGAAACTGGTGGAAAAATCTCAGGGGGAGAGGGAGTACAAAGAAAAAACAAAGGAGTTGAGGAAGCATTCACTGACCTCTCTTCTCAGTCAGTGCTGTTTTCAGCTCCACAGTCCAAAATGTCCAAGACCTTGGATTTGTCCACCTCTTTGGATCTGACACTATCTTCTGTTAAGTCTCCATCCCATAGACAAACTCAGTTCTCTCTCAAGCTAATTTCATCAAGACTACATTCTCCATTTTTACAAGAAACTCCCCATAGAGTTTCTAGACCCCCATCTTCCTCTTTGTCCTTCAGGTCTACCAGAAGGTTGTCTGAAGCAGGTATGGACAGGGTGCTGAGCAAATTTATCAGGACTCAGATTCAGTTACCAGTTCTTCCATCTCCATCTTCCATTGGACCCAGGAACTTTGGACCAACCCAGCCAACTTAGATATCTCATTTGGAGAAATTCACAAGCTTTTGAGGCAGAAAGGTGTTTGGGCTTCCGAAGCCTTTTCCCAGAAAGAGTCTGTGTGTTTCTTGAGGCCTTCAGAACTGGCTCAGCTACGTCCTGGGTGGTACCCCCTGTAGATGAAATGGTAGACCTCAGTCCCCACCAGGCTTGGAAGGATCAGGGTAAGGAAACACAGAACCTATTTCTAGAAAGTCAGGCAAGTATCTAGTTGTACCCAAGGACTATGCCCATTGGAATAGGGTTCCCCCAGATGATGCCATGGTGGTTGCAGCGGCCACCAAAAAGGAACTTGGCAATGAAAGCCCTTCTGTCCATTTCCTTAACAGGTATTTAAGGCCCTTGACAGATTCAAGAAGTGAATTTTTGCTTCAGTGACATTAGTCCTGCAATCACTGAATTACCTTGCACATTTCACAAGGTTTCAGAGGGATCTGACAAAGGATCTTATCAAATACTTTTCAGTGTCCATGTTGGCAGAGGATAAAAAGACTGTCTCTTCATAAATGGCCACCCTTTAGTCCATATTAAACACTGTCATGCATTTGATTTCAGATAATGTGGAAGGTGTTTCAAGAGCAGCAAGTTTAGACATTTCCATTAGGAGGCATACTTGGATGTGTCTTAGTGAATTTGCGGAGCCCAATCAAATTTCATTCACAAATGCACCCTTTGATGGATCTACCCTATTTAGACCTAAAGTTAAAGAGACTCCTCCAGGAGTGAGCAGGATAGGAATAGCCTATCTGCCATAGGGAATATTTCTGTAACCCTCAAAGGACCTTTTCAAAAAAACAGAAAAGGGGCAGAAAGATGTGGTTCAGAAATCACAAGGGTTTTCATAGGACGCCTGCGGAGACAGACCCTAATAGTAGATGTTGCCCACATGACAGATGGGGCCCGCAAAACCAAAGCTTCAGAGGTCCCTTCTCCGAGAAGGCTTTTCAGTGCCTCTGAATAATTGCCTGACTGCTGCACTGTGGATGTAGTCATGGGGTACTTATCTGTGCACACGGAGGTCCAACACCAAAGATGTATGTGTGTAAATAATTACCAGAGGTTATTACATTCCCTTTTCACTTGTAACCCCCACTTATTCAAGAAGAAGGTCCCGATGTACCACTGTCAGAGGAAATAAGCCTTAGAAGTAGAAAGCTGCTAGTAAAGAGTCACCCAAGAGGTCCCACCAGACCAGCAAGGGTTTGGACCTTACTCAAGATTCCTTTTGGTGCCAAAGAAAACTGTGGACCTCCAGCCAATATTGCTCCTAAGCCACTTGAACTAATTTGTCAAACACTTGAAGTTCCAAATAGTCATGGGTTAATAGGTTCATAGGTAGGTACTAGGCTATCAGCCCTAGGGCCTATACAAGCCTAGCCAAAAAGGTACCCTGGCTTTCGCCACCCAAGAAAATTATTTTCCTGTGCCCCTGTCAAGCAGAGCCACAGAAGTGATCCCCGGGGTGAATTTCCTATTTCTCATCCAATCATCAAGATTTTTTTGAAGAGTGTTAATGAGGAGCTTTGTTTGATATAGATAGGTAGTTTGTTCTAGAGTATGAGAAGTCTCTGGGACAGGAATCTATCCCTCCAGCATGTTCTGTTTATTGTGGTGACAAGGTTTAGGTCCCTAGAGCATGTAGCTCAGAGGGATTGGGATTTCTTTAAGTGTAGCATGTCCAACAGCTCTGGGTTTGACATAGCTTTGTATGTTAGGCAGTGATTGCCTCTGAGTAGGCGATATGCGATGGAGTAAAGCTGGAGTTTTTTGAGACGGTTTGCGTAGGGCATCTGTTTGAGGCCAGTAATCCTCTTTGTGAGATATTTCTGCGACCTTTCTAGTTGTTGTAGATGTCTTGTGAGGTACATAACAAAAGGGGCGTTGTACTCTATAATGGGTCAAATGAGTGATGAGTAGAGGGGAACAATGATCTCTTTTTTCCTGGATGAGAAACTTTTTGTGGTGAGGTGTGCCAAGTAGAAGGATTTCCTGACTACTGTGGCGATATGATTATCAAAGGAGAGACTACTGTCCACCTGTGTCCCAAGGTCTCATCACACTTTCGGTGTCATGCTTCAGTCCATCCTCCTTTTGAGGAAGGGCAATTGGATGTGCACCATCGATCTTCAGGATGCTATCACATTAAAATAGACAGACTTCCAGAAGATATCTTTTACTTCTGGCTGACAGCCAGTCATTTTCAGTTTGGAGCCCTGCATTTTAGTCTCACCATAGCCTCTCAGGTGTTCACCAAGTGTATGGTAGTGGTTGCAGCTCACCTGAGATTGCTGAGATATGATTGGCTCCTCATCACTCCCACCAGGCATCTAATGATACATGCCAGGGTCTACCTCTTCCATTTATCTCTTCACCTGGACATCACAGTCAACTACAACAAATCCCATCTCTCTCCCACTAAGCCCTGGAGTTCATAGGTGCTCATCTGGATATGGTTTCTCAAGCAGCGCAACTCCCTCAATCCAGACTATACAAGTTAAAATGTCAGGTCATACTCATATTTTGTCTGTTCAGTCACCACCAGCCCAGTTGATTTTTCAGCTTATTGGTTCATTGGTGGCCTCCATAACCCTTCTGCCTCTAGCAATATTCCATGTGAGAGTACTACAGTGGATACTACCAGTACAATGGTTTATGAATTGAAATCCCATGACCTTGCCCATTCAAGTAACAAAGATCTGCAAACAGCATGTCTCCTTGTGGATTCATTCAGCAGATGTCTTTCAGGGCCACCTCTTTGTCCTACATTTGCCCAAGGCCATGGTGACCATGGACACTTCCTGTTTGGGGTGGGAGGGCATTACATACAACAGACAATTCAAGGCATGGGGTCCCCCTTAGAGGCCAAAGTTCACATCAGTGTCCTAGAGATGAGGGCACTTCAGTCATTGCAGGCATTTCAAGACATCCTCCCTTGAGGGACAATTGCCATACAGACAGACAACATGTCAATGGTCTGGTGCATCAACAGACAGGGAAGAACCCATTCTTATCCATTATATCAGGAGACAGTGAGAGTGTGATAGTGAGTGATCTCATCCACCTGCTTTCATTTGGCAACACACATCCTGGGGAAGTCCAGCGTTTTAGTGAACAGACTGAGCAGATCTATTCTTCTGCCTCAGGAGTGGTCTCTCAATCCTTCACTGGCGGAACAGATTTTTCATCAATGGGGCCAGCCATGCTGCAATCTGTTTGCTTCTGCCCATAGTTTCAAATGCAGCAGGTATTTTGCCCTAATCCGCCTGAAGGGGGAGTGACCGAAAGACAGTCTGATTCACGATTGCCACCCCCCAATCTCCTTTATGTTTATCTTCCTACATCCCTAATATCAAAATTGTTACAGAAAGCATGTCAGCAGTAGAGCAAGGTGATCCTCATTGCCCCATTCTGGCCCTGCCAAGTGTCATTCCCCTTCCTTCGGCCTCATCCAATATATCCTCATTGGGTTCTGGATCCCTGTCCAGATCTGCCGTCTCACCTGAACATCCAATCCGTCAAGTTAACTGCATGGTTTCTCTACTTCCAATGATGGCTGGATAGTCCAGCCTTTTTCCCCCCAAGTTCTGTGTATCATTACTTCTCCCTAGGAGGATTCCATTAGGAACATATACAAGAGCAACTGAAAAAAATTCTCTTTTTGAGCCAATGTTAGACACTTAGGCCCCTTTTTGGCACCCATTACAGCGGTCTTAGATTTCCTGGCCTCCATTTTCCATAATGGAGCAAGTTACTGGCTGCAACCTCCAGTTATCTTGGAGGTAAAGATCATTTATCATTGGCTTCCCTTAAATTATGCAAAACATCCCTCAAACGTACTTTCTTAATCAGACCACCTATCAAGGACCCCATCCCTTCCTGGGATTTGACACTTCTTCTCCAGGCCTTAACTCAGTCTCTGAACCAGCAGCAAATGCTGATTTATATCCATTTTTCTAGTTGCTATAACATCTGCTAGATGGGCATCTGAACTCCAGACTTTGTCTTGCCAGCCACCTTATATTATCTTCCATAAAGACAGGGTATCTCTTTGCATCAACTTCACTTTTCTTCTGAAAGTAGCATCTGAATTCACCCTTAACCAGTCTATAAATCTACCAGTTTTCTTCACAAAATTTTTCAATAAAGGGGAATATATGCTTCATTTGTTGGATGTCCACAGGCAACTGAGATTTTTATCTCCATAGAACTGTAGGAAATCAAATCAATTGTTTATTTCCTTTTCAGGAGCTAAATTGGGACAATCTGTGGCAAAGCATGGTGGCTCACTGATTTTGTTTAAAAAGACTTGTCTCTACCAAGACCACCATGAGCTCATTCCACAAGGTCAGTATCCACTTCTTCTGCCTTCCTATTTTATAACTTTTATAGATGACATTTGTGCTGCTGATAATTGATCCAATGCTCATACCTTCATATGTCTTTACAAGTTGAATATCCTTTCTAGAAAACGGGGCAGCTGTTGGTTCTGTAGTACTCTGGAATATCCTTCCATGAGAACACCTAGGGTTATACTAGTTGGGGACTCTGTACCAATGGTTGAGGAACAGACAAAAAAGACAACATCAAATACTTACCATAAAGATGCGTTTGTGTTGTCTGTTTTCTTCCTTTCTCAACCTACCCTCCCTTATTTCCTCCTTCCTTTTGTAGAAGATATGGTTTCCTGGTATGACCTGGAAGTATATCCACTTGTCTTTTTCCTCTGTGAGCTCTAGATGCCTTTCCTATGATGCTTCTACAGTTTTTTTTAACTGTTTAGGGGTTTCTTTTCTTGCATACTGATATCAAGAGGCAAACTCAGTCTGAGATAATCTGGTGTTTGAGAGAGGATTATGAGTAAGGGAGAGAGTTTGAGCTATGGTTCCAAAGTCTGAGAAGTGGCCAAAGTCGGATCCAAATCCTTGTGGTTGAGGAAGGATGAAAACAGACAACACAGATGCATCATTATGGTAAATACATAACTTCTTTTCTTAAATCATTCTTACCTGTCACCACTCAGTTATTGAGATGTCAAATTCCTGTGCGCTGGCAGAGGACAAAAACTGCCTGGAGCTCTGAGTCACATTTTTATTTAAATGTGAGAAAAATCTTTTAAATTAAACAGTTAACAAAGGTTGTTTGCCTTATTTGTTTAATGTGACTCATTTTCTCACATTTAACCTGCTTAATCATTGCAATGAATACTCAAAACTCTGCACTACAGTTAAACTACATTGTCATTAATACAGAGTGTGATCTGCCTTTCAGTCTTTGTAGGACTGAATGTGACGAGGTAGCCCACAAAACTAGTGCTGTGGGCATAAAGCAGAACAGAGCACAATCAGCTCTTCAGGCATGAATTAATTGAAGGAGTGCTGCATCTTTATCTTCTTTTTGAAGACCCTACCCCACTGTGGGCCTTAAACTTTATGTTTGAGATTTCTGTACCTCTGCCATTTGAGCCTGCTGCTCAGCAATGTTGATGTTAGTTTCTTGGAAAGTGCTTTTCTTTGTAGCCTTTACCTCTGTTATTAAAGTCTTGGAGTATTGGGCACTTTTGTGTGGGAAACTATAACTCGCCTTTCACGAGTTTAGTGTATTCCTAATGATGAGTTTAGAGTGTTCCTAATGATGAACCCACAATTCCTTCTTAATATAATTTTAGTGTTATCTCTAAACTGGATCAGTAACAGGGATGAAAATCGGGGGAGATGGAGGCATTTGCATTTTGGGCATGCACCAACATCTCAGATGCTGAGGCATTTGCATTGTGAGCGCACCAACATCTCAGATGCTGCCTTCATTTGGTGTGGGAGTTTAAGAAGATGGACCAGTTGCTCATCTCATTTGCACCAGTGTAGGCAAGGCTTGTGATGGTCAAGTACTTGCCAAGTAGATTGCCATCTGCATTATTTTTCCCCTCAGGCTGCTGACTGCACATTGTCAAATGCTGCAGTCAAAGCTCAGTCCACTATAGAAGAAGCAGACTCCACTGCTTGCCACACAAATGTCTCCATTGTTTTTTAAATACCTGTATTAAATGATCACTCAAGACAAAACACGTCTAACACAAAAGAAAACCAAACCTATTAACATTTTTCCATTTACATACCTAATATATCACATATCTTTTCTTTCCTTATAACTATCATTACACCAATATTACATACATTACTGAATTCCTACCTTCCCTTAAACGTTAGTCCTCCTCCTCCCATTGAACATTAGTATGAATGTATTGTTCCCACAATTTCCATTTATTTCTGTGTAATTTCTCCTTTCCTTTTCTAAAGATCCCTCTTCTACTTTTATATCTCTTTTATAATATTCAATACTTCAAATACCATTGATTTATATTTTGATTTCTATTTTCTAGTAATTGCATTTTTTTGGCAGCCAACAGAATAAAACTTAATAAACCCTTAATATATCTAGGCAATTCAGATCCTCTGTCAAGCTCAAAGAATCATTTCCTTAGTTACAGCCATTTGCTCATCCAATATTTCTGACAGAATACTCTCTGAGGAATAGTTAAAATTTGTCAACTCAGTACATTCCCAAAAAACATATTCCTAGTTAACACGTTCGTACCACACCTCCAATATTTGCTATGTAACCGAGTAAAAAAATTTTTTAAGTCTACTTGGGATATAAAAATTACTTATGCAAACACTTCTAAGCAAAGGTCCTAAACCCTTCTGGATTTTGTTCTATACATGGGAGCCATACATATGTCCTCCCATTGTTAACTTGTAAATTGTTTTTCCAGTCTTTGCTTCCCAATCCATTCTCACCCCCTCTGATTGATTCTTAGTTATCATGCAGTATTTTATATGTGCTACTAATTATCCATTCTTTAGCATAAGCTTCTGTTCTAGATGCAACTAAAAACTGTATAGAGAAGGTCTTTTTAAGATTCTCCTATCCCTTTCTCTGCATAAACTCTGATATCAATTCCTGGCAGGGAAGGCATTCTGTAGCCAGCACTTCGAATGTCTTCTTGTCCTCATCCCACTTTACCATTCCCTCTCTAGTTAGTTACTCCCAATACCTTGTTTCCTTTGCCAGTTTTCTCAATTAAATTTCATCCCCCTTTTGCCTATTCTGTATCCCTTCTTGCAGTCATTCCTATTGGCAAGACTTCTTTTCTCAATTATTGTGTTGGCGTAGCTCTTGGAGTACTTTCTGCTTCTTTATGAATATAATATTCTGTATGGTTATTATTCTGCTACAGATATCTCCATTGTTGACATCTCTGCAGGCACTACTTGGTCCTTAGTTCTCGCTGTCACTAAGCTTTATTACCCCGACTGTGACTTGAGAAGCTGAGGTACACTGTAGCATTCAGCAGTCGGAGATCTGTGGTTACACAGTCTTATGGCTTTATCTGTCCTGGTGATTAACTGCTTTATATTCATCTCAGTCGGGAACTCTGTGAGGATGGTCCTTGATAGATATATCTGTGATGAGAAGGTCCATCTTTGTTAACCATCAGAACTAAAACCGATTTTCCCAGGTTAGTAGCACATCCCTTCTCCCCATTGCTTCTTTTTTAAACACTTCCTCTCAGTTATCTCTTTTGTGAAATTAGTGTGTGCATCACACAAAAATACCCAGTCTATTGCAATGTTTTTTTTTGGTGGAGCCAATATGAGTGGATTTACTTTTTTTCTGCCTTCTCACTTTGGCCATACAAAAAAAAAAAATGCTCATCCATTAAAGTTAAGGTCGGTGTATACTCTTTGTTCTACTTTTAATCAATTGTCTGCCTTCCTGATGTCCTTCAAGGATGCATCTGCAGTCCTTACATATGGGTTGTCCTGCCTCAGGCAGCCCTTCAGTTGGCCGGATTCCAAAGTCTGGGTCTGGCGTCGGCTGATGTCGCCCTCTCCCCGACGTCAGAGCGCCTGAGGTATAAAAGCGTCAGCCGACGCCATCTTCCTCAGTCTTTCTTGCCACGTGGTGCCCGAAGCAGAAGCAGTTCGCAAGTGCCGGTCGGCCAGCTCCTGTAACTTCAGCTACTGAAGACTTCAAAAGCTAAGCACCCCGTTGGGGACTCTTTCTTGCCTCAGCCGATGCCAGATCAAACACTTAAAGTTAATAATTGCTTAACTTGTGGGAAACAAATACCTCATAAGGATTTCCATTCTTACTGCCTCCCCTGCCTAGGCCCAGACCACGACGTCTCAGCCTGTACAGCCTGTGCCTCCTTCAAACGATGCACTCTTAGGCGTCGGGCAGAGTTTGCAGAGGAATTTTTTGGGGCTAGTTACTGTTACAATATGCCGTCGGAGACTCCGACTTCTCATTTAACCAAAAAACGGAAGGACAAGGACTGACACATGCGGACCGTGGTTTCGGCTGAAACCACACCTAGGCCTACCACGAGTGTCTCGGTCTCGGCTGAAACCGAGTCCTTGGTACTTCCGACCGTCGAAACCGCACAACCGACAACCTCGGCCCCGGAGGCCTCTGCTGAGTCGGTTATAGAATTTCCCTCAGAAACCAGTGTTCCGGAAACATCCGACACCATTTTCCTAGACAAAACTACACCAGCACGTGGAGCAGCCAGGCCTCCTGCATCCATGTCCATAAAGGCATTCACAAGGGCTAAAGCTGCTAAACAGCCAAAATCTCTGCCTCCCAAGGCTATTCCTCAGGGATCCACTACAGGTTCACAGATTTTAAGTTTAGCTGAGGACCTTATTACCTTAATTAGGGGCTCTCAGCCACATCCGGACAGGGGCTCTCAACCTCCTCTAGACAAAAGGCCCAGGGTTGAGCCCACTGATCCCCAGTCCTCTGATGAGGCCTCAGATGGCTCTGCTCTTTCAGACTACCAGGAGGAGGCCTTTACGGCCTATGAGGATTCTGATGCAGAGGAATCTATTCCCTCTGCCTCCCCTCCTGAAGAGCTGTCCTTTGGGGAGACCCTTCACTCCATGAGAGAGCATTTCAAATGGCAGGGCCAGGAATTCTCTGATTCCAGGAAGAGATTAAGGACTTTTTTGCATTTACCTCAGCATAGACCTTTGGCTATTCCTCCTGTTTTGAATGTCATTGATGATGTGTACTCTGAGTGTAGCATTACCCCTGACTCCCTTCCTCCGGCTCCTGTCAAACCCGATAGGTACTACAGGGTCCCGGACTCACATCATTTCCTTTACAAGGCCCACTCTGCTGACCCTGAAACTATTTCCCAGGGCCCTAAAGGGGTTGCATCTGCCACTACTAAAAATCCACTCCCTCTGAAAGGGAGTCCAGGGCTTTAGACAGATGGGGTAAAAGTGTATACTTCTTCCACTCTTTCTATGAGGGCATTAAATTGTCAATTCCATATGATACAGTACCAAGAGTATTTGTTAGATGAATTGCATAAAAAACTGTCTTCACCTGAACCCTAGATCGCAAGTCACTTCAGGATCTGGTACATAACTCCCAACAGGTTAGCAACCATTTCTTGCAGTGTGGTTATGATGCATTGGAAGCTTCATGTAGGTCAGCAATGACAGGTGCAGTCATACGTAGGCATGCTTGGCTGAAGGAAAAAACTCTGCCAGATCATGTTAAAGCAAAGCTTCTGGATGCGCCACTGGAAAAGCAAAAGTTATTTGGCTCCACTGCTCAGGAGGTCTTAAAGAAATTTGAGGAAAAGGCTAAATCTGTACAGACAGTCAAAGATTTTCTCCAGGTCCAACCACCAAGATTCAGCAGAAATTGGCCCTCTAAGAATTGGTCCTTTCCAGACACAGAGAGATTTCAAAGAGGCAAGAACAGGCGTGCCAGAGGTAGAGGGCAAGCTAGAGGCTCCTACAGAGGACGTCAATGGCAGTCTCCTAACCAGAGAGGTAGTGCAGGACCTACAACTGCTCCACAAGGACAGACTCAATGACTTTACCTTGACCCCGCCAACCAGGGCTCAATTGGAAGCACCTTTTGGCGGAAAGCCATCTTTATTCTCAAAAAAATTGGCACAGTATTACAAGGGACAAATGGACACTGCAAATAATAGACAAAGGATACAGGTTCCATTTTCATACATTACCAAAAAGAAAAGGCATGCCAAACCTGCCACCGAATCAAAGGGCAGAGGCTTTAAAACAAATTTCCAACCTATTGCAAATGAAAGCTATAGAAAAGGTTCCTCTCACAGAACAAGGCCAAGGATTTTATTCCAGACTATTCCTTGTCCCAAGAAAAGAAAAACAATGGAGGCCTATTCTCGACTTGTCCACACTGAATACTTATCTCATTGTGCCAAAATTCAAAATGCTGACCCTACAGCAACTCCTTCCCATGCTGGGCAAGGGGTCTTGGCTGGTAACTCTAGACCTCAAGGAGGCATACCTGCATGTCCCTATCAGACAAAAGATGCAGAAGACACCTCAGATTTCTTGCAGGTTCAGAGCATTATCAATTCTCAGCATTGCCCTTTGGCTTATCTACTGCACCCAGAGTATTCACAAAATGCCTGGCATCAGTAATTGCACACTGCAGACTTCAGGGGATTCAAATATACCCATATCTGGACGACTGACTTATACAAGTGGACAGCCAACAAGCTTTGGAAAAACACTTGAATTATGCCATCCGCCTACTTCAGGCTTTGGGATATACAGTCAACATTCACAAATCAAGACTTGTTCCATCCCAAAGGATAATTTTTCTGGGTGCGAAACTAGATACAACCACCCAAATGGCTTTTCTCACAGAAGAAAAACAAAGACAACTACCAGATTATTTCGAAAGTCTGACTAAACAAACTTAGCTGACTGCAAGGAAAATCCTGCAGGCCCTGGGTTACATGGCATCTTGCATTCTTCTGATTCCACAAGCAAGGCTACATATGAGGAAACTACAATGATACCTAAGGAGTTTATGGTGCCAGCACAGTCACAGCCTAGAAGCTTTGATACCACTCATTCCATGCCTTCAAAAGGAATTTCTGTGGTGGGCTCAGGCAAGCCAGTCAAACAGGGGTCTGCCCTTCAGCAAACCAATAATCAGCCAAACCATTACAACGGACGCTTCAGACCATGGATGGGGAGCACACATAGAGGGCAGATGCATCCAAGGACTATGGTCACAGAAAGAATTGTGCATGCACATAAACCAAAAGGAAATGCTGGCGGCGATACATGCAATCGAGGCCTTCAAACATTTTCTGCATCAAGGACACCTGCTAATAAGGACAGACAATACTACAGTTATGTGGTACATAAACAAGCAAGGAGGTACCCATTCCTACCCTCTTTGCAGGCTGGCAATGAATCTTTGGGAACTTTCACTAAAACTCATTATAGAGCTGCAATCCCAGTTTGTGCCAGGAAAAGACAATATACTGGCGGACAGCCTAAGCAGAAATATCATGGATCCACATGAATGGATGCTGCACCCTGACATCTTCCTTCAGATAACACAATCATGGGGGAGGCCGGACATAGATCTTTTTGCCTCCCACCACAACCATCAGCTGAAGAAATTCTGCTCAAGGATATACCACCCACAAGCATGGAAAGTGGACGCCCTCTCTTTCAGCAGGAATACTCTAACAGTGTATGCATTACCACCTCTTCCATTAATGACCAAGGTCTTAGTGAAGATCAGGACAGAGCAGCCCAAAGTGATTCTGATAGCTCCGGACTGGCCCAGACAACACTGGTACCCACTGTTAAGGAGCATGTCACGCACAAAACCGTGGCCTCTACCACAATGGCCACTTCTTCTGACACAACACAATTGCAAAACTCTGCACTCCAGCATGAAAACCTTGCAGCTGACAGCCTGGAGAATACATTGACTCCTCACCAGGATAAGCTATCCAAGACCGTGAAGGACATCATCATGGAAGCTCGCCGGCCTTCCACAAGAAAGGCATATTCAGCAAAATGGAAAAGATTTTGCACTTGGAACACCACAAAGGGCCTAGATGCGACAGTGATGAACTTGGCACATATCCTGGAATACTTGGCAGAAATGCTCCACAATGGCCTTTCTTACTCTTCCATAAAAATTCATGCTTCAGCAATTTCAGCAGAATACAATACTGATCCACCTGTCTTTTCTCATCCTCTCTTAAGGCAGTTTCTAAGGGGAGTTAAAAACATCAATCCTCCAAGGAAACCACCAGTGCCTACATGGGACCTTAACTTCATGTTGGAAAAATTAACTCTACCTCCCTTTGAACCAGCAGCATCTTCAGAACTACAGTTCCTGTCTTGGAAGACTGCCTTCCTTCTGGCCATAACCTCAGCAAGAAGAGTATCTGAGTTGCAGGCCCTCATGGCAGTATAACCATTTCTTATTTTTCATCAGAACAGAGTTTCACTGAGAACCAATCCTTCATTCATGCCAAAGGTGGCATCCAGGGTCTCACTGAACCAAGCTATTCACCTGCCTACCTTCTTTCCAAATCCACAAAACAAAGGGGAGAAACTTCTGCATACCCTGGACATTCACAGACAGTTGCGCTACTACTTGGACAGAACTAAGACTTACAGAAAATCTGACCAGCTATTTGTAGCAAATGCTGCTGGTGTACAAGGAAAAGCAATTTCCAAACAGACAATTTCAAAATGGATAGGGAATTGCATTCGATTCTGTTACTCTTTTCATGGCAAAACCATGCCAGCTAACATTAGACCTCATTCCACCAGAGCCACAGCCACCTCCACAGCCTTCTTAAGAGGGGTGGCTACCAAGGACATTTTAGAAGCTGCTACATGGAGCTCTGTGCATACATTTTCCAAGCATTACAACTTACCCTTATATTCCAGATAAGGAGCAGGCTTTGCTACGGCAGTCCTGCAGGGCATTTTAGCTACACCATCCCTTTCTTAGATCCTACCACCCCCAGCTTGGCTATGGTATTCTACCCATATGTAAGGACTGCAGATGCATCCTTGAAGGACATAGTACAGTTTTGTACCTACCATAAATGTAGATGTCCGATAGGTATGCATCTGCAGTCAGGTTTACCCTCCCTCCTTCCCCTCTGTGGTATTTCCTGGGTACTTATCCCTCTTATAGCTAGCTGGGGTTATCTATTATGGTGTATTTGTTTTATATTACTGTGCATGTTTGGAATTTTTGCATCTCTCCAAATTTAGCCTTCCTTAGAGGGCACCTGGCATCTGGGGCAAGAAAAACTGAGGAAGATGGCGTCGGCTGACGCTTTTATACCCCAGGCGCTCTGACGTCGGGGAGAGGGTGACATCAGCCGACGCCGGACCCAGACTTTGGAATCCGGCCGACCGAAGGGCTGCCTGAGGCAGGACAACCCATATGTAAGGACTGCAGATGCATACCTATCGGACATCTACATTTATGGTAGGTACAAAACTGTACTTTCTCCCATTTCCCCCTTGACATACATTTGCTTGCTAAAGCAGTTTAGGGTTTTTTCCACAGTGTTTTAGTGAATATTTACTATTAATGATCCACTTTCCTTCTTCTGGACAGTTGTCTTACTTAAGCTGTGGATTGTGTTGGCATTCCAGACATGAATGCAAATATGTTCTTGGTGCCACAGTCTCTTGATGAGAGTCTCCTGTTTTCTTGTAGTTGTAGTCACCTCTTAAGTGTACTTTTGCTGGGCTACAAACCAGACAGTCTTCTTCCATTGTCTTTCTGTAAAGTTGGTGCACTTTCATTGTTTGCTAAATAGTGGTCAATATAGACAACCAAGCTTTAAAAACACACACATGCACACACACACATGGTGCCTCATCATAGGCACACATTAGGAAAGTTCTGCTGCTGATTTTGATGTGGAATCTAGTTCAAGTAGGCATAAACAGAGAACGAAGGACAAGGAAAACAGTGCACTAAGAAACGGCATAGGGTAGACAAGCCTAACATGGAGCCAGTGAAGAAACATGCTGTTTACAGTACCAGCCCCAGTTCCAAACAGTCCGGACTGGAAGTAGTTGTGCAACTCCTTCTCCTTCTAAGGAAATGAGAGTGCTAGTGTCCACATTGTCTGAACCTTCTCCACTTTAGTGATTCAGAACTGAAAGTGTTTTCTCAATGTCATATGCCAGTTTCACCAAATTATTGTTTCCCCTGGACCTTCCTCTGCTATGTCAGCCAAGTGTAATTCCAGCATTTCAGTGGAGGTTGTTTACTGGAAAATATTAGAGGCCTTCTTGCAGGTCCTGCAGTATCTTTGGGTCGTCTGTCTTCTGGTATGGTGGTAGACATAGGCTTTTCGTCATTGCCAAATGTTATTAATGCCCTTCCTTGTTTGATTTAATTAGGCCATATACATATCTTCTGTCCCAGTGAAGCTGAATCTTGACTTGCAGGTCCCCATTGTCAACATCAGCAGTAGGGTCACTCTTGGCTGGTGTCTGTGACTTAGGGTTGCAGTCATCTGGGTTGAGACCCTTGTTGCTGATTCAAGCATCAGTGCTGAGGGGCTCCTCAACTCCTGTGTTAATCTATTCAAGCATCAACATTAAAAGACTTTACAGCTTCAGGATTTGGAGTCAGTTTGTCTGTCTTGGGCTTCAATCTGTTGTTGGCTAGCTCTGGGGTCACAAGGGTTAGCCTTTTTGGGATGTGGCTCAGTGCTGTCAGACTCGGTCTTTTGAGGGTGAATGGTGTCTTGATCCAGTAGTTGCAGTTGTGACTTTGGGGTTGAGGACTGTACCCTTGATTTAAATGTCAGTCTGATGGGCCTTATTCAGTTATGATTGCGTCTTTCAGCTGCTGGGCAAGTGTAGACTTTGGTCTCAATGGCAGCAGCTCTCACTTTGACATTGACAGGAGGACCTCATAATTCAGTAATGAGAACAGCACAAGCAATTAATGAAGATTGTAATTTATTTATGGATAGGACAGAAAGCGTAATATCAAAAATGAAAGGTAATTTGCATAAATGTTCACAATCCAGGTTAAAACCAGCATAATCTAGTGATTTTTATAAAAAGGACATTGTCTAGTTAATATGAAAGACAGGGAAATATGGCAAATACATGGAACCATGATCAAGATGCAATCAAGGTAGGATACACGTTTTACTGAAAGGAAGAGAGAGAGTTTAGAAAAGAATAAGAGTAAAATAGAATAGAAGGAGATTTAATCCTCTGAATAATGCAAAGGATCAAGTGACAGAACAAGAATAAGAGGGCATGATGTGAAGCAAAAAATGAAATAGTAAGACAAGGTCCATAGGCATTCAATGCACAGTCCCTCCTCTATGGTTGAAAATAATAGAAGGCATCATTAGCACGACAGAAAAATAGTGGTATTTCTAATGAGAAGGAGCCATAAGCATTCTAGATATTAAATATAATACAATGGCACAAACAAAACCAAAGCTTGGTTATATTTTTATGCTTTAAAAGGGTTCAAAGCTCAGGCATATAGTACTGTCATGCAATCATCAAAAGAGACTGAGTATATTTTTGGTCCTGGTGATCTCAGTAGCTGAAAGAAGTAGGTTCTCACATCTGCAAACTGGTGCACCGAGATTCACAGGTATTCCAAGGTCTGTAATCTTATGACAATTCACACCTCGACAGTAACCTCCCTCAGGCCACACCTCCTTTCACCAGGACCATATTAGTCAGTCTCATAGTAAACATGTTTATATACATCTGGTCATCTAGGTTATGTTTAACTGAAGACAACGAGTTACACTGCTTAACATGCAAGGAGGGCTTATTCCAGTCAATGAGTTATAAACCTGTCCCTCCACTGTGTTCTATTTATCTGTTGATAGTACTGGTGGTGAGATTAGACTTGCAGAGATACAGGGGGACCAGGACAACCATGTCTGTTATGGTGAGGTAAGCAAGACAGAGATATCCCCTGAAAAGCCTGTAAGACACTAATTAAAACATGAATTAAACTACCAAGTTAGATGTACTGAAAATTGAGTTTTAAAAGACAACAATACAAGGTTCTATCTCCCCAACACTCCCACCGAAAGGCCAACTACGTTAGGGGAACTACCAGCTGCTAGTGACTAGGAACGGGAAACAATACATCCCTGCCCCACTATTTTTAAAAGACAATACAAGGTTAATATCTACAATCCTAAGGATATTTTCACTGATATTCTTCGTGTTTCACCGTTGCAGTCATCACACTTGGGTTATCTACTGCAGGTAGCCCTCAGTCAGGCCCGAATACCAGAGACTTAGTATTTCTGCGTCAGTTGCTGTCACTCCAGGACTGACGTCAGGTCATCATGGGTATAAAAACAGGTAGCCAACGCCATTACATCAGTCTTTCTTGCCGAGGAGAGTGAAGCAGAAGCAGTTCACATGAGTGCCGTTTGGCCACTACCTGAGTTTTCATTTCCAAATTGAATCATCCTGAAGTCTTCTAAAGCTAAGTACCCCATTGGGGATCCTTTTTTCTTGCTCTAACCAATGTCAGAAAAAGTTAACAATTGTCTCACCTGTGAAAAGCAAATAACACACCAAGATTTCCATTCTTACTGCATCACCTGTTTAGGAACAGACCACGACATACCTCGCTGTTGGTTTTGTGCTTTGTTCAACACCCGAACTATTCATTGTCAGGCCGTTATTATTGCTAAATACTTTCGCTCTCGATCTCCATCAGACTACCGATCTTCAGAAAAAAATATAAGGATAAAGACAGAGACAGACCACACAGGTCCAGAACTGCCGACAATGCTTCCGTTAGGCTAGTCACCAGTTTTCCGGTACTCAGTGAGGAGCTTTTGCAGCCCTTTATGCCCGCTTCGATGGATTCGCAGGCCGCTACCGAGACCCGTTCGGAGTCTGGTATGCCGCAAGACTCTTCTTTGACTATGGAATCTGTGGATGTCTACCTTGGATGGGTCCAGAGCCGCTGTGCAGGCCCCAGCTTCTGAGGAAGTTCTTTGCACTACCGATATTCGACACAAACCGACGACTTCTTTTGCATCTTCAGTTCTGTCTAAAACTACTGAGTTTCTAAGGCCTAGAGTATGAGCTACGCCTAAAAAAACAACAACCCAGTCAAGCACCTATTTCCTTGCCACAACATCAAATGCTTAAAATGGCAGAAGACCTGATTATGCTGATTTGGGGAAGCCAGCCTTCTCCTGCTAAGAGGAAAAGAGACCTGTCCCCAGCAGCTTTAACAGACCAAGAGTCCAACGACTCTGAGGTTTCTGAATATGAAGACATGCCTTTATCTGCTTATGAGGATTCAGATGCAGAGGAATCCATTCCCTCTGCTTCCCCTCCAGAGGATTTTTCTTCTGGTGAAACCCTACACACTTAAGAGAGCATTTCCCCTGGGAATGCCAAGACTATCGTCTGTCCAAAAAGAGACTAGAGAATTTCTAGATTTGCCATGACATAGACCTTTAGCAATACCTCCAGTTCTGGATGTTGTGGATGATGTTTTTATGGAATCCAGCCTAACTCCTGATGCTTTACCCCCTGTTCCAAGAAACCAAGACAGGTACTACAGAGTCCCTGACTCTCACAAATTTCTTTTCAAAAATCCTACTGCTGACCCAGAGGTAATTTCCCAGGGGCCTAAAGGTATAAAGGCAACTACAGCTAAGAATCCCACCCCTTCGGACAGGGATTCCTGAGCTTTAGACAGATGGGGTAAAAAAGTATACACCTCTGCAACTCTCGCCATTAGGGCATTGAATTGCTAGTTTCACATGCTGAAATACCAACAACATATTATGGAACTTATTAAGCAAAAATGAGTTACCTTTCCTGACTGTGCAGAAAATAAAGAATTACAAGAGCTTGTGCAATCTGCAAGCCAAGTCAGCAAGCATACTTTGCAATGTGGTTTTGACACCCTAGAAGCATCTTGCAGGGCAGCAGTCACTGGTTCTGTACTGAGAAGGCATGCTTGGCTTAAAGAGCAGACCTTGCCAGACCATGTCAAATCAAAATTACTAGATGCCCCTTTGAACAAGGACAATCTGTTTGGCACCAAAGCAGAAGACATTCTAAAAAAGATGGAAGAAAAGGCTAAATCTATGCAGACAGTCAAAGATTTCTTGCATTTCTTGCAAGTACAGCCTCCTAGATTCAGTAGGCATTGCCCCTCGAAACATTGGTCCTTTCCAGCCCCCTCAAGGCCATCTCAAATTAGACCCAGGGGAAACAGACCCCCCCCAGACTTCAGTCTCAGGGTTTCCAGCGATCTAAACAATGGAGTGCCTCCACTTCAAAAACAGGGAGTGCTAAGCCACCTCCTTACGGAAAGAATTCACAATGACTTCTCTAGTCCACTCCTCACCTCTGCCCATTTGCCAGTGCCCCTAGGAGGAAAACTTGCACATCAAGCAAAAAACTGGACCTCCATCACTAAAGACCGATGGGTCCTCAACATTGTATCCCAGGGGTACAAATTTTACTTCCACTCACTGCCAACCTCAAAAGGGTTCCCAGACTTTCCTTCAAACCAGTGGGCAGAGGCACAAAACTAAGTTCAATCCCTGCTCTCCATAAGGGCAATTCAACCTGTTCCGGCAGAACAGATAAGTCAAGGGTTCTATTCCAGACTTTTCCTGGTACCCAGAAAAGAGTGCACTTGGCACCCAATCCTAGATCTTTCCACTCTAAACACATTCATGGTGGTACCAAAATTCAAAATGCTCGCCCTTCAGCAGTTTCTTCCTATGCTGTCCAAAGATGCCTGGTTAGTCACCCTAGACCTAAAAGAAGCCTATCTGTACATCCCTATCAGGGACTTATGCAGGAAATACTCATGTTTCAGGGCAGGACCTATGCATTATCAGTTCTCTGAACTTCCCTTTGGCTTATCCACTGTTCCCAGAGTATTCACAAAATGCTTGTCTCCAGCCATTGCTTATTGCAGACAGAGGAAAAATTCAAGTTTACCCATACTCGGACAATTGCCTGATTCAGGCAGACAGTCAGGAACAGCTGTTGCAGCACCTGACATTTGTAAAGAACCTTCTAACCTTCCTAGGGTACACTATCAATGAAAAGAAATCAAAACTAGTCCCCAGTCAAAAGATTCTATTCCAGGGAGCAAGCTTGGAAACAGCATCCCAGATGGCATTCCTTACTCCGGAACAACAAGCCTGACAGGCTGCTTTGCTCAAATGGCCACCAGAACCCAGCTATCCACAAGGAAAATCCTGCAGGCCCTAGGGTTCGTGGCCTCTTGCATCCTACTAATTCCATATGTCAGACTGCATATGTGGAAACTTCAAAATGGTACTTAAAAAGTCTTTGGTGCCAACATTCTCAGAACCTGGAAACCATCATACCTTGTCTAAGGACAGAGTATCTTTGGTGGGCAGCAGCATGCAACCACAACAAGGGACTTCCCTTTACTCAACCCCATGCCGCCCAGACCCTAACCATAGACACATCAGGCTATGCCTGGCGGGCACATCTGGGCAACAAGTACATTCAGGGCCACTGGAACCCAAGTCAAGCTCATCTGCACATCAATCAGAAAGAGATGCTAGCTGTTCAGCAGGCTCTGACAGCTTTCAGGTCCCTACTCTCACCCAGACCCCTGCTAACAAAAACAGACAACACCACAATTATGTGGTACATCAACAAGCATGGGGGAACCCACTCTTACCCAGTCTGCAGGCTAGCCATGGCCCTGTGGAACACGGCCTTGGACATGCATATTCATCTGCAAGCTCAATTCCTACCAGGCAAACAAAACTCTCTGGCAGACTACTTAAGCAGAAATCTCCTAGACCCACATGACTGGCAATTAGACCCCAGCACCTTCAGTATTCTAATCCAGAAATGGGGGACCCCAGAGGTGGACCTCTTTGCCTCCCCCTGCAATCACCAGCTCAGCAAATTCTGCACCATGAAACCTCACAGCACGGCCTGGAAAGTGGGTGCCCTATCCTTCTGGTGGGAAAACCTCTCAATCTATGCATTCCCCCCTTCTGCCTATTCCCTCAAGAATATTACTCATGATAAGACAGGACAGACCAAGGACAATCCTGATTGCCCCAGACTGGCCATGCCAGCACTGGTACCCACTACTGTGCAGCCGGTCACTGGTGCCACCCTGGCACCTACCCCAGATCCCAATCCTCCTCGCTCAACAGGGGGGACAGATCTTGCATCCACAACTGCAAACCATGAATCTTGCAGCCTGGCTTTTTCCTTAAATTCTCCCCCAGTGACCAGCCTAAGCAAGCAGGTGCTGGATGTCATTCCTGAAGCCAGAAGATCTAGTACAAGGAAATCCTATGCTGATAAGTGGAAAATGTATTGTTCCTGGACTCGTTCTAAAGGAGAGGACACAACACTGCCCTCCTTACCTCTAATCCTGGATTACCTAGCAGACCTACTCCACAGAGGCCTATCCTTCTTCTCCAATAAGATCCATGCCTCTGCCATTTCGGCTCATTACAACACTGAGCCACCTCTCTTCTCTCACCCTCTTATCAAGCAGTTTCTGAGAGGGGCAAACAACTTAAGGCCACCAAGGAGAGTACCCACCCCTGCTTGGGACCTTAACTTTGTACTGGAAAAGCTCACGCTATCCCCCTTTGAGCCTGCAGTGTCAGCAGACTTAAAATTCCTGTCTTGGAAAACAGCCTTACTTCTGGCCATCACTTCAGCCAGAAGAGTGTCTGAGCTACAGGCACTTATTGCTGTGGAACCCTTCATTATTTTCCATGCTGACAGGGTTTCCCTCAGGACTAACCCTTCCTTTATGCCTAAAGTGGTGTCCAGTGTGGCTCTCAACCAATGTATCCATTTGCCAACCTTCTTCCCCAATCCTCAAAATAGGAAGTATTCTGCACTCCTTGGAAGTGCACAGACAGCTCAGATTCTACCTTAAATGGACTAAGCCCTTCAGGAAATCTGACCAGTTACTAGTCAGCTTTGCTCCAGGCGCAGAGGGCAAGGCCATTTCAAAACAAACAATTTCCAAATGGATAACACACTGCATCCATTTCTGCTACAAGCACCATGGGAAACCAAACTTCTCAGGGGGTCAGAACACATTCCACTAGGGCAACTTCTACCTCTGCAGCATTCCTCAGGGGAGTCCCTACCAGGGACATCCTGGAAGCTGCTACCTGGTGATGTTCTTCGTGTTTCACTGTTGCAGTCATCACATTTGAGTTGTCTGCATGCAGTAGCCCTCAGTCGGCCTGATTATCAAAGTTTTGGGTTCTGCGTCAGTTGCTGTCTCATCTGCCATGATGCCAGGTAGTCAGGGGTATAAAGCATGCAGCCAATATCATTACATCAAGTCTTTCTTGCCATGCCCGAAGCAGAAGCAGTTCGCATGTGCCGGTCGGCCGACTCCTGAAATTTTCGTTTTTGCGTTTCAGAACCAAAGTCTTCAACTAAAGCTAAGTACCCCATTGGGGAAACTTTTTCTTGTTCTAAACCGATGTCAGTAAAAGTCAATAATTGTATTTCTTGTGGAAAGCAAATACCTCATAAAGATTTTCATTCATACTGTATTCCTTGCCTAGGCCCTGACCATGACGTACCTCGCTGCCGGTTTTGTGCCTTATTTAAACCACAAACTGTTCGTCGTTGGTACATTTTCGCTTCTAAATATTTTGGTACTCGGCTCAGTTATCCAGATATGTCTTTGGTAAGTCACCTGACTACCGACATTCCAAAAAAACACAAAGATAAAGACAGAGACAGGCTGCCTAGGTCCAAAGCTGCTGAAGATGCTTCTCCTAAACTAGTTGCCAATTCGCCAGTACTCAGTGAGGCGCTTTCACAGCCCCTGATACCTGCTACTTCAGATTCATAGGCTTCTACTGAGACCCATTCAGAGTCCGGTATGCCGCGAGATGCTACAACTGTGGAACCTGTGGATGTCTCTACCTTGGATGGGTGCGGAGCCACTGTCCAGGCACCGGCTTCTGAGGGTGTATTCAGGCCTATTGACTTGCATATTAAATGGATGCCATCTTCTTCTTCTTCTAGGCCTAAAACTCAAACCATGCCTAGGAAACAGACGCCCAGACCACATGGTCAGGCCTCTATGCCTAAAAAACAAATAAGAATGGCTGAAGACCTTATTACTTTAATCATGGGAAGCCAACCTTCCTCCTCTAAGAGACCTAGGACTGAATTTGCTTCTGATACTTCTGACCAGGATTCTGAATTTTCTGTCTCCTCTGATGACCAGGATTTACCCTTATCTACCTGTGAGGATTCTGATGCAGAGGACTCTATCCCCTCTGCTTCATCCCCAGAGGATTTTTCTTTTGGTGAAACCTTGCATACTCTTAGGGAACATTTTCACTGGGAAAGCCAGGGTTACTCAGATTCTAAAAAGAGGCTTAGAGATTTCTTACTCCTGCCCCAACACAGGCCTTTAGCTATCCCTCCTGTGCTGGACATTGTTGACGATGCCTTTTCGGAATCTAGCTTGGCCCCTGACTCTTTACCTCCTGCTCCCAGAAAACCTGATAGATAATACATGGTTCCTGATTCTCATAAGTTCCTTAAAAATCCTACTGTGGACCCTGAGACCATTCCCCAGGGACCCAAGGGCATTAAGACTACTACTGCCAAAAATCTATGCAAACTGTTAAAGATTTCTTACAAGTGCAGCCTCCTAGATTTGGTAGGTATTGGCTCTCAAAAAATTGGTCCTGTCCTGCCTCTTCCAGGCCTTCGCAGTTCGAACCCAGAACCAGCAGAACATCCAGGCTTCAGTCCTAGGGTACGCACAGGACTAAGCAGTGGGGGGCTCCCACTTCCAAATCAGGAAGTAGTAAGACTCCCCCCTATGGTAAGCTGCCTCAATGACTTAACTTTAAAACTTACAAATGCTTCTCAACTGACTACTCCTTTATGGGGAAAGATTGCTCTGCAGGCAAAAAACTGGGAACTCGTTACCCAGGACAAATGGGTTTTAAACAGTTTCCCAAGGATACAGATTTCACTTCCACACGCTACCAACCCCAAACGGTTGGTCAGGACTACCCCCAAATCAGTGGGCAGAGGCTCAAAAGCAAGTACTCTCTCTCTTAAGATTAAAGGCTATTCAAACTGTACCAGAAGAGGAAAAGGGACAAGGTTTCCACTCAAGACTTTTCCTGGTACCCAGAAAAGACAACTCATGGCATCATATCCTGGACCTTTCTATCCTAAACACCTTTTTGGTGATTCCAAAATTCAAGATGCTAACTTTTCATCAGTTGCTTCCCATGATAGGCAAAGATGCCTGGTTGGCAACACTGGATTTAAAGGAAGCCTACCTGCACATCCAATCAGGGAATCTTGCAGAAAATACCTTCGCTTCAAAGCAGGCTGCATGCACTAGCAGTTCTCTGCACTGCCCTTTGGCTTATCTACTGCACCCAGGGTATTCACAAAGTGCCTAGCTCCAGTCATTGCATTTTGCAGACAAAGAAATATTCAAATATACCCATACCTGGACGATTGTCTAACTCAGGCAGAAAGCCAGGACATACTTCTGAATCATCTGGCATTTGTACTAAAGGTGTTAACTTGTCTGGGGTACATTGTAAACGAAAATAAATCACATCTGGTACCAACAAATTATATTCCTGGGAGCAAGCTTGAACACAACTTCCCAGTTGGCTTTCCTCACGCCAGAGAAACAAATTCATTTGACAACTTACTTCAAACTAGTGCCCACAATAACCCTGCTATCTGCAAGGCAAATACTGCAAGCCTTGGGGTTCATGGCCTCGTGCCTTCTACTAATTCCATATGCAAGACTGCATATGAGGAAACTACAATGGTATCTACAAAGCCTATGGTGTCAACATTCTCAGGATCTAGAAGCAATGATTCATATCATACCTTGCCTGCACTTAGAATTCCTGTGGTGGGCAGAGGCCTGCCACCAAAACAAGGGACTACCATTCACTCTACCCCCTGCCACCCAAACCCTAACAACAGACGCATCAGACTGTGCATGGGGAGCTCACCTGGCAGGGAAGTGCATTCAGGGCAAATGGAACCAAAGTCAAATGCACCTGCATATCAGTCAAAAAGAAATGTTAGCTGTACAGAATGCTCTGACAGCCTTCAAGGACCACATTCTTCCAGGACAATTAGTGATAAAGACAGACAACACCACTGTTATGTGGTACATAAACAAGCAGGGGAGTACCAATTCTTACCCCCTCTGCAGACTAGCCATGGCTCTGTGGAACACAGCCTTGAGCTACCAAGTGCATCTACAGGCTCAATTCATGCCAGGAAAACTAAATACACTGGCAGACGAACTAAGCAGAAATATCATGGACCCACACGAGTGGAAACTGGAACCAAAGATTTTCAACATGTTAAACAACAAATGGGGGATCCCAGATATAGACCTGTTTTCCTCCCCCCAGAACTACCAGTTGGACAGATACTGCACAAGGACTCCCCACAAACAAGCTTGGAAAATGGATGCTGTGTCCTTCAGCTGGAAAAATCTATCAGTTTATGCCTTTCCTTCTTTGCCTCTCCTCTCCAAAGTGCTACTAAAGATCAAACAGGACAAACCAAGGATGATACTGATTGCACCAGACTAGCCACGCCAACACTGGTACCCCCTCTTGCGCAGTGCGTCACAGCTGGCCCCATGTCACCTACCTCAGATCCCTACCCTGCTGTCTCAGCAGGAGAACCAGATTCTGCACCCCCAGCTTCAAACCCTGAACCTGGCAGCCTGGCTAATTACCTAATCTCCCGGTTACCATCCCTCAGTAAACAAGTGTTGGATGTCATTTTGGAGGTAAGGAGGCATAGTACTAGAAAATCTTAAGCTGATAAATGGAAAATATTCTGTGCCTGGAACCAAACTCAAGGGATGGCTACAACAGCGCCCAGTTTACCTCAGATTCTTCAATACTTAACTGAGATGCTTCACAAGGGCCTTTCCTTTTCCTCCATCAAAATTCACGCCTCAGCCATTTCAGCTCATTACAACACATAACCACCCCTCTTTTCTCACCCACTACTCAAGCAGTTCCTCAGAGGGGCTAAAAACGTAAGACCACCCAGGAGAGTCCCAATTCTAGCCTGGGACCTTAATTTTGTATTGGTAAAACTCACTCTCCCCCCTTTTGAGCCAGCTGCAACTGCAGTGTAAAAATTTCTTTCTTAGAAAACAGCTTTCCTTTTACCAATCACTTCAGCAAGAAGGGTATCTGAATTACAAGCCCTTATGGCAGTGGAGCCTTTCATCATCTTTCATGTGGACAGGGTGTCCCTCAGGACCAACCCCTCTTTCATGCCCAAGGTGGTATCCAGTGTGGCTCTTAATCAGTCCATTCATTTATCAACTTTCTTTTCTAATCCACAGAGCAAAGGGGAATAGATACTGCATTCCTTAGATATGCACAGACAACTTAGATTTTACTTGGGCAGGACTAAACCTCAAAGGAAATCTAAGCAACTGCTGGTGGCATTTGCTGCAGAGGTAGAGGGGAAGGCTATTTCAAAGCAAACCATTTCTAAATGGATTGGCCATTGCATTCATTTCTACTATAAGCACCATGGAAAACCTATCCCACAGGGGATTTGACCCCATTCAACTAGGGCTGCATCTACCTCTACAGCCTTTCTTAGAGGTGTCCCTACCAGAGAAATCCTAGAAGCTGCTACCTGGAGTTCTGTACATACTTTCTCCAAGCATTACCATTTGCCAATTTTCTCTAAATCCAGAGCTGGCTTTGCCACTGCAGTCTTGCAGGGCCTTATAGCTGGTCCTAATGCTATCTAAATTCTTCCTCCCATCCTTAGCTTTGGGAATCTACTCAAATGTGATGACTGCAACAGTGAAACATGAAGAACATAGTACAGTTGTGTACACTTACCATAAATGTAGATGTTCGAGTGTATTCACTGTTCCAGTCCTGGTTACCCTCCCTCCAGCCCCCTGACTTCCTTTGGATATACCTCTATTCTCCTTTACTATATTTAAAAGCTTTTTGGTGTATTTGCTTTTTTGTTGTAGGTATAACCTTGTGTGTGTGTGTGTGTGTGTGTGTGTGTGTGTGTGTGTGTGTGTGTGTGTGTGTGTGTATATATATATATATATATATATATATATATATATATATATATATATATATGTATATATATTGCTTCCCATTAAGGGGGACACCCGACAACTGGGGTAAGAAAAACTGATGTAATGGCGTTGGCTGCATGCTTTATATCCCTGACTACCTGACATCGTGGAAGATGAGACAGCAACCGATGCAGGACCCAAGACTTTGATAATCAGGCTGACTGAGGGCTACTGCAAGCAGATAACCCAAATGTGATGAATGCAACAGTGAATACACTCAAACATCTACATTTATGGTAAGTGTACACAACTGTGCTTTCTGTACACACCTTCACCAAGCATTACCACCTGCCTATCTTTTCCAAATCCAGGGCGGGTTTTGCAACAGCAGTTTTGCAGGGCGTACTAGCCAGCCCCAACTCTTCTTGACTGCCTCCACCTTTTCTTCAGCTTTGGGAATCAACCTAAGTGTGATGACTGCAACAGTGAAACCAGAAGAACATGGTACAGTTGTGTACACTTACCATAAATGTAGATGTTCGAGTGTATTCACTGTTGCAGTCCTGGTTTCCCTCCCTCCAGCCCCCTTGTCTCTCTCTCTCTCTCTCCTCTTTGTCTATTACTCACCCCTTTCAGGGGTATTGGTATTGGTATTTACTTTGTACTGGTGGTGTTTTCCCCACCATAACTTAGCTCCCTATTTGGGGGGGCTCCTGACATTTGGGGCAAGAAAAACTGATGTAATTACGTCAGCTGCCTGTTTTTATATCCCTGACGACTTGATGTCAGTCCTGGAGCGACAGCAACTGACACAGAAATACTAAATCTCTGGTATTTGGGCCAACTGAGGGCTACCTGGAGGCATATAACCCAAGCATGATGACTGCAACAGTGAATACACTCGAACATCTACATTTATGGTAAGTGTACACAACTGTACTTTACCACACTGAACTGGGTCCAAAGCACTGGAAATTACCCACATGCTCCTATAAACTATTATAACTGTACCTAACCTACTTTTACATACAATCACTCACAATATTGTTACCCAAGGATAAATATGGATATCTACTAACTCTAACAGATTATTTAACAGCCAGTATAACTATAACTTAAATCTAGCTTTTCTTAGGGAAGTTGCCTACTTTGCAAACCCTGAACAAAGCTACCTTGAGATTCAGTTCCCCCATGAATGTGAACAGCCTCTCAGTTACTTGAGTCCCTCCCCCTACCTGACTAAGAACCAAGGTTACTTATTTCCCTGCTCTAAGTGCCATTTTTAAACTTCCAGTGCTTCAGGGCCCAGTCGGTGGATTTGTCTACAAGTGCAGTATGTAGTTCAAACTGCGTGGCAGATGTCCTTCAAGGATGCATCTGCAGTCCTTACAAATGGGTTGTCCTGTCGTCAGGCAGCCCTTCGGTCGGCCGGATTCCAAAGTCTGGGTCTGGCCCCGGCTGATGTCGCACTTCACCCGACGTCATAGCTGCAGTTATTCGGGTATAAAGGCATCAGCCGACGCCATTTTCCTCAGTCTTTCTTGCCGCGTGGTGCCCGAAGCAGAAGCTGTTCGCAAGTGCCGGTCGGTCAGAACCAGAGATTACTACTACCGAAGACTTCTAAAAAGCTAAGTACCCCGTTGGGGACTCTTTCTTGCCTCAGCCGATGTCAGAAAAAGTGAATAACTGTTTAACTTGTGGGAAACAAATACCTCATAAAGATTTCCACTCTTACTGTTTACCTTGCTTAGGCCCAGACCACGAAGTAGCAGCTTGTCTAGCCTGTGCTTCTTTCAACCGACGGACGCTTAGACGTCGGTCGGAATTTGCTGAAGAGTTTTTCGGCTCCGCTTTTGCTTACATTATGCCGTCGGATACTCCGACTACGCAAATTTCTAAAAAGCGCAAGGAAAAGGACCAACACTCGCGGTCCGCGGTTTTGGCCGAAACCGCGGTTAAGCCAACCGCGAGTGTCTCGGTTTCGGCTGAAACCGAGTCTACGGTTCTTCCTTCGGCCGAAAGCTTGCCTCCTACCGAGGCCTCATCCAGCTTGGCTGAATCTGCTACTGAAATCCCACCCGCTCTTGCAGGTTCACAGGATTTATCTGATACTATCCCTTTGGATATTTCTACCCCTGCACGTGGAGCTGCTAGGCCACCTGCATCCATGTCGATTAAGGCCTTTGCCAGGGCTAAAGCAGCAAAAACTACCAAGACTGTGCCTGCTAAGACCCCCTCTCACAGGCCTAGCTCTAGTTCACAAATGCTTAGTCTAGCAGAGGATTTCATTTCTTTGATCCGGGGATCCCAACCACATCCAGACAGGGCCTCTCACCCACCTCCAGAGAAGAGGGCTAGAGTAGAGCCCCCTGAGCCAGTTTCTTCTGATGACTCCTCTGATGAATCAGATAATTCAAACCCTCCAGAGGGCCCTTTTTCTCCTTATAAGGACTCTGATGCAGAAGAGTCCATTCCTTCTGCCTCCCCTCCTGAGGAATTTTCTTTTGGGGAAACCTTGCATGCTATGAGGGAACAATTTCAATGGCAGGGCCAGGATTTCTCAGACTCTAGGAAAAGGCTTAAAACCTTTTTGCATTTGCCACAGCATAGGCCTTTAGCCATTCCTCAAGTACTTACTGTTGTGGATGATGCATTTAATGATGCTTGTACTGCTCCTGATTCTCTTCCTCCGGCCCCTGCTAAGCCCGATAGATACTACAGGGTTCCGGACACACATTATCATTTGTATAAGGCCCCTTTTGCAGACCCAGAAACTATCTCCCAGGTACCCAAGGCTGTAGCAGCTACCTCTGCCAAAAAACCCCTCCCCTCTGAAAGGGAATCTAGGGCCTTAGAGAGATAGGGCCTTGAACTGTCAATTCCACATGATTCAGTATCAGGAATTTATGTTAGACCAATTAACTAAAAAACTGTCCTCGGATGAACCATTAGACAAAAAATCTGTACAGGAAATGGTACATAACATTCAGCAGGTCAGTAATCATTCCTTAAAATGTGGCTATGATGCACTGGAGGCTTCCTTTAGATCAGCCATGACTGGAACAGTGATCAGAAGATATGCATGGTTAAAAGAGCAGTCCTTACCAAACCATGTTAAATCAAAGCTCCTAGATGCTCCCATGGATAAGCTCAATTTGTTTGGCTCCCCTGCACAGCAGGTGCTGAAGAAGGTGGAAGAGAAAGCAAAATCTGTCCAGACAGTCAAGGATTTCTTGCAGGTCCAGCCTCCAGGGTTTAGCAGGAACTGGCCTTCCAAGAATTGGTCCTTTCCAGACACCTCCAGAGCTCCGAGAGGCAGGAATAGACGCTCAAGAGGCAGAGGTCAATCCAGAGGTGCCTACAGGGGACGTCAGTGGCAGGCTAACAACCAGCGCGGTACAGCCACAGATCCAGCCACCACCACTTCCACAGGACAATCACAGTGACTTGGCTCTGGCACCGCCTACCAGGGAACAACTAGAAGCACCCTTAGGCGGGAAGCTAGCCTTATTTTCAGTAAACTGGCATTACATCACAGGAGACAAATGGATTTTACAGACAATAGACCAAGGTTACAGGTTTCACTTCCATACTCTACCAAGGAAGAGAGGAATGCCAAACCTACCTCCAAATCAGAAGACAGAAGCTCTACAACAAATAACTCACTTACTAAGGATGAGAGCTGTAGAAAGGGTACCATCTATGGAACAAGGGCAAGGATTTTACTCAAGACTCTTCCTGGTACCAAGAAAAGAAAATCAATGGAGACCTATTCTAGACCTGTCCGCTTTAAACACATACCTCATTGTTCCAAAATTCAAAATGCTGACCCTACAGCAGCTTCTTCCCATGCTGGGCAAGGAGTCTTGGCTGGTAACTCTAGATCTCAAGGAGGCATACCTGCACGTCCCAATAAGACCAAATTGCAGAAGATACCTCAGATTTCTTGCAGGATCAGAGCATTATCAATTCTCAGCATTGCCCTTTGGCTTATCTACTGCACCCAGAATATTCACGAAATGCCTGGCATCAGTAATTGCTCATTGCAGGCTTCAGGGAATTCAAATTTACCCTTACCTGGACGACTGCCTGTTACAAGCGGACAACAAAAACAAATTAACAAAAGATTTGGAAAGGGTCATTCATCTTCTACAAGCCCTGGGATACACAGTCAATATAAAAAAGTCAAGGCTGATACCATCCCAAAGGATAACCTTCTTGGGTGCAGATCTGGACACATCAAAACAAATGGCATTCCTGACAGTAGAAAAACAGGAGCATCTCCCTCTCTGCTTCATGGCATTAACAAAGCAGAACCAGCTAACAGCAAGAAAAGTCCTGCAAGCCCTGGGTTACATGGCATCCTGCATAATATTGATTCCACATGCCAGACTACATATGAGGAAGTTACAGTGGTACCTAAGGAATTTATGGTCTCAGCACAAGCACAGCCTAGAAACCCAAATTCCAATAATTCCATGCCTGAAGCAAGAATTCCAATGGTGGGCTCAGGCCTGTCAATCAAACAAAGGACTGCCCTTCCACAGCACTCAACCAAGCCAGACCATCACAACGGACGCCTCAGACCTCGGTTGGGGGGCACACATGCTGGACAAGTGCATACAAGGCTTATGGACTCAAGACCAGCTACACCTACACATAAATCAAAAGGAAATGCTGGCAGTAAAACTGGCAATTCAGACATTCAGACCATTTCTTCGACAGGGTCAACTGTTGATAAGGACGGACAACACCACAGTTATGTGGTACATCAACAAACAGGGAGGCACACATTCATACCCTCTATGCCGGATGGCAATGGACCTCTGGAATGTGGCCCTGAGCTTCAACATTCAGTTACAAGCTATTTTTGTGCCAGGAAAAGAAAATATACTAGCAGACATCCTAAGCAGAACTACCACGGATGCCCACGAATGGATGCTGCATCTGGACATCTTCAAAACCATTACAGGGAAATGGGGACTACCAGAAATAGACTTATTTGCATCCCCACACAATCACCAACTGAAAACATTCTGCACAAGGACGTACCACCCACTTGCTTGGAAAGTGGACTTCATGTCTTTCAGTTGGAAAAACCTGACAGCATATGCATTCCCACCTCTTCCTTTGATGCACAAGGTGCTATTGAAAATCAAAGAAGACCGTCCAAGGATCATCCTGATAGCTCCAGACTGGCCAAGGCAACATTGGTACCCATTACTGAGGAGTAGCCTCTGCCCCTAGTTCCCTTGCTGTTAACACAGAACAACTTCAAAACCCTGCATCCAAACCTGAAAACACTGCAGCTGGCTGCCTGGAACATTGCATAAGACCAAATAACCCAGATTTATCTCAAAGGGTTAAAGACATTATCTTGGAGGCTCGCAGACCCTCAACAAGAAAAAATTATTCAGCAAAATGGAAAAGATATCTCATTTGGAGTACTGCAAAAGGAGAGAATGTGTCACTGGTAAACATAGCTAACATCCTGGAATACTTGGCAGAGCTCTTCCACAATGGCCTGTCCTATTCCTCCATTAAGATTCATGCATCAGCTATTTCAGCAGAATACAACTTGGATCCTCCAGTCTTCTCACATCCTCTGCTCAGGCAGTTTCTGAGAGGAATTAAAAATGTAAAACCACCTAGGAAGCCACCATTGCCAGCATGGGACTTGAACTTTGTGCTAGAAAAGTTGACACTTCCTCCTTTCGAGCCAGCAGCAACAGCAGAATTACAGTACTTATCATGGAAAACTGCTTTCCTGCTTGCAATCACTTCAGCAAGAAGGGTATCTGAACTACAGGCATTAATGGCAGTACAGCCCTTCCTGATCTTCCATCAAGATAGAGTGTCCATGAGAACTAATCCTACTTTTATGCCAAAGGTGGTCTCCAGGGTATCTTTAAATCAAGCTATCCACCTGCCTACATTCTTCCCCAACCCACAGCACAGGGGAGAAATACTGTTGCATACCTTGGATGTACATAGGCAATTACGTTACTACCTGGACAGGACCAAGAACAATAGAAAAACTGACCAGCTACTAGTAGCATATGCAACAGGAATGGAAGGAAAAGCAATTTCAAAACAGACAATCTCTAATTGGATAGGAAATTGCATTAGATTTTGTTACTCCTACCATGGGAAGAAAACTCCAGAAAACATCAGGCCTCACTCTACAAGGGCTACAGCCACTACCACAGCTTTTTTACGAGGAGTGGCTACCAAAGACATTTTAGAGGCTGCTACTTGGAGCTCCGTGCATACATTTGCCAAGCATTATAATTTACCCTGATACTCCAGATCCCGAGCAGGTTTTGCCACTGCTGTTTTGCAAGGGATCTTAACTACACCATAATCTTATTTCTCCTCCTCCCCCAGTTTGGCTATGGTATTCTACCCATTTGTAAGGACTGCAGATGCATCCTTGAAGGACATAGTACAGTTTTGTACCTACCATAAATGTAGATGTCCGATAGGCATGCATCTGCAGTCAGGATTACCCACCCTCCTTCCCCTCTGTGGTACTCCTAGGGTATTTGCCCATCTTGTAGCTAGCTGGGGGAATCTATTATGGTGTATTTGTTTGTATATATGTACATACATGCTTATTTTTTGTTTGCTCTCTAATGTTTGGAACCATTTGCATTTATCCAAATTTAGCCTTCCTAGAGGGCTCCTGGCATCTGGGGCAAGAAACACTGAGGAAAATGGCGTCGGCTGATGCCTTTATACCCGAATAACTGCAGCTATGACGTCGGGTGAAGTGCAACATCAGCCGGGGCCAGACCCAGACTTTGGAATCCGGCCAACCGAAGGGCTGCCTGACGACAGGACAACCCATTTGTAAGGATTGCAGATGCATGCCTATCGGACATCTACATTTATGGTAGGTACAAAACTGTACTTTATTTATCGGAATATGTAATGTGACTATATGAAAATTACTATTTTGGCGTAAATTGTCTTCAAGATCTGAGATTGTAGCTTCCATTTCTAGCATAATTAACCTCATTGTACATCAAACGAGTGTTTTGACATAGCTTACTATTTTAAAACTGAGAACACCGCTTTGTTGGTCAGACAGGACAGTGTATTAAGGATCACTGTGTATTACCCTTGGATAGCACTAATTTAATTTGTTTAATAACACAAAAATAGTTGATATGTCTAAGTCTGCCTTGACATAAATTAATGCATTTTCAACTTACAAGCATAGTGATGTATTTGTTTACTAACTGAGCTCAGGTGATGGGCTTTTTGAATGCTGTAAAATCAAGAGGTAGAGTTTTTGTGTTTAGCAGAGGTTGATCTAATGAATCTTGTGTAGAGACTTAGCTCCTATGTACATATGCTGTGGTTAAGACAGTGCCACTTCTATCCGTTTCAGGTTCTATCTCCCCAACTCTCCCACTGAAAGGCCAACTACGTTAGGGGAACTTCCAGCTGCTAGCGACTAGGAACGGGAAATAGTAAATCCCTGCTCCACTATTTTTAAAAGGCAATACAAGGTTAATATCTACAGTCCCAAGGATATTTTCACTGTTACCATGTTGAACTGGGTCCAAAGCACTGAAAATTACCCCCGTGCCCCTGTAAACTATTATAACTGTACCAAATCCATTTTTACATACAGTCACTCACAATATTGCTACCCAAGGATAAATATGGATATCTACTTATTCTAACAGATTATTTAACAGCCAGTATAACTATAACTTAAATCTTCTCTTAGAGAATTTACCTACTTTGCAAACCCTGAACAAAGCTACCTTGAGATTTGGTTCATCCCCGCTCAGCTCACCCTCGCTTCACTCGTGGTCTCTTTGTATCCCGCCCTGCCCCCAAATTCCACCCACCCCTGGTATCCCGAAATTTATACCTATTAAACCACTGCCCCTCCTAATTGAATAATCACCAAAGCTCCACTCTTAACAGCTCTGCCTACCTGTAGAAGCCAATTACCAAGTCTGTCTACAGTCTGTTCATAACAACTAAACCACACTACATGTCACAATGCCAGTACCCAAAGTACTCCTTATTCTTCCTTTACTAACCCTCCCACATATCCTCACAATGTACTAAAATCAGTTCAATCTAGGTTTTCAGTATCCCAAATTACATACCTCCTCCCTACCACTACTGAACAAACAAACACTTCTCTACTCCCCCTTCATCCAACTCCTCCACCCCAAAATACCTCCACCCAATCATATCCAATTACACCACCCCAAAAACAAAATGTTACCACAAACTCTTACTTAAAATAGTAAAACTCACAGCTAACTTGTATTAAAACCTCACAAAGCATGGTGACATCCACCCTAATGCTGGCCCTGTCTCCACTGTTGCACCTAGCTCCTACACTAATAATCCTACCAATATCACTATGTCTAGTAGACCCCACAACTCATTCTTAGCCTGTCATCCAAACATTAGAAGCTTAAATAATAAAGTTCACTACCTGCACGCCCTCTTAGCAGTCCATTCCCCAGGCATACTATGTCTTACTGAAACCTGGTTAAAACCAACAACTAAAGATAAACACCCCCTGGCTATGAAATACTTAGACGTGACAGAGTTGATAGGAAATGTGGTGGGGTCGCTGTTCTCTACAAATCAAACCTAACAGTCACAGCAGATATCCAGCAACAACCCCAAGATAGTAATGCTGAAACCCTAATTACCAAACTTCAAATTAATAAAAACAAATGTAGATATATTGTCTGTGTCTACATTCCCCCCAGGTAAAAATGCTAAGTCCTACAATGGTTATCTAGTAACTACCCCTAAGAAACCATTATTCTTGGAGACTTTAATATTGACTGGAACTCCTGCTCCTCTGTATCCCCCACTACCAATATTAACCTATATGGGTTTTCACAAGTCATTACTACTTCCACCAGGCTTAATAAAGCCAATAACAAAGAAAGTATCCTAGATTGGATACTTATCAATGGCCTTGTCGAGTTATACAAGTCAGGGACTCTGCCCAGTGACCTAAGTGACCACTGCCTCAACTCTATAATTAAGTTCAAAGCAGACAACTCCCAATTGCCCCCCCCCCAACAAAACAATACGATCCAAGAAAAACTTTAACCTCACTAACTTCCAAAATTAACTCAAGGCATGCAACTGGTCTCTCCTAAACCTACTTCCATTGGATGATGCAGTTGAATCCTTCAATAACAGTTTCCTTGCCATCCTTGACTCCCATGCCCCTACCCACACCATCAGAACTAAAACTCAGCACCATGGCTTTCAAAAGATATTAAATATAAAATCATACTTAGAAATAAAGCTTGGACCACCTGGCATGCTACAAAAGACCCACATCATCAACTTAGATATAAACAGTTAAGAAACAATACAACAAATGTATTATCCTAGACAAGAAGAACTTCTACCATTTGCAACAGAAGAAACATTATAAACCTCAAAAATTCTGGGCTGGCATAAATAAACTATTTCACCCAGGACATACTCCTACTCCCTCCCCTCTAGCCTGTACCCATGATTCACCAGAAAACATTGCAAATACATTCAATAGTTTCTTCACAGAAACTATCCAGACCCTGCCAGCCAATTCACTCCCACCTCCTCGAACCTAGATAATGACAAACCTAATACTGCTCTCTCCTTTACCTTTCAACCTGTTCCTACCACTCATCTGTTGTCTTATGAAGAAATTAAAGCTTATCACCATGGCTGCTGACCTCCTCCCAGCAGAATACTTGCAAAAGACTGCTGATGTCATAGGCTACCCAATTTCAATCCTGATAAATATAACATTGTCTGAAGCTTCTGTCCCCTCAATTTGGAAAGTATCCCACTTTGTACCTCTACATAAAGGTGGTAGCTCCACAGAACTGGCCAACTTCAGACCCATTGCCATTCTATCTCCACTAGCTAAAATAATGGAAAAATGCATCCATAAACATCTCATGAACCACCTAATACAAGGCAAGCTGCTGGCTGTTTCTCAACATGGCTTTAGACCATTCCACAGCACCACCTCAGCTCTTCTAATGTCATTAACTACAACCATAATAGCAATCTACTCTCCTCTGCCCTCTTTCTAGATCTATCTAAGGCTTTTGACATGGTTAACCATCAGTTACTCATTCAGACCCTGAAAGTCTTCTCCCTAGACTACCACTCTCTCCAGTAGTTTCAGTCCTATCTGGATGCCAGCAGGCAGTCCTATGGCAAGAAAAGCTAACATCCTGTCTACTCATCTCCTTAGGAGTCCCACAGGGCTCAATATTAGGACCCCTTCTATTCTCCATGTTTATTAATGACCTCCACACCGTTATTCCTAAGGCAACATGTATTCAGTATGCAGATGACTCCAAATTGATCTGCTCAGCCACCTCACAAGCTGATCTGCTGTCTTTAACCCAGAGTACATTCAGTACTGTTGAAAACTGGCCCACTAATCGCTGTCTGTTATTAAACCCTAAAAAAAAAGCTGCTCCTGTTCACGCCCACTCGTAGGTCCAACCGTCCAACCATTGCCATAATATCTATAATGGGACCATTATCTCCCCTGAAGTCCAAACCAAACTCCTGGGAGTCATAATAGACAATTTTACATATGATGCACATGTCAATCAAAATAATTTGGATCCCTTTACAAGCTTAAACCCTTCCTCACTCCTCTTTCCGGAACTGCCATTACCCGCTATCATCTTCTATCCACTCACCTTTATGCCTCCCCCTACTCACAGGCCTGCGCATTACTGAAATTAACAAACTATCCCACTGCTACAACCATATAGCTAGATTTGCCACTGGTTCAGCCTATAGGACTCACCATTGTCACAATCTAAATCTCCTAGGTTGGCTTGAACTTCCTTCCCTACTACACTTTACCCAGCTCACAATAGCTCATAAAGCTCTCCACCACCCTGATAATATACCAGCACTCAAAAATATTGTCAGCCCATATAGTAATCACAGTAAACTCTGCTCATCCGGTAGACTATTTATCCAAACAATCAAATCCAGCAACCTAGCTGGCAAAGCCTTATTTACCAATTTGACTGGTAAAATCTGGAATCAACTCCCGGCCGACCTCACTCTTGAACCTTCACATAACACTATTCAAAGAATGTCTCAGAAAACATTTTAAATCACACTGGCTATGCACTCTCTCTAAACCCGACTAGCATCATCTCTGTCTCTCAAAGACTGTAACTCAATTGGATATTGCATGAAGTGTCTTAATGAAGAATTGCATAATTCTATCTTCTATCTATTGTCCTACCATGTATAGTGTAAATAACTGATATAAAATTTGTTTATACAGTGTCTCATGTATTCTACAAACTGTCAGATATAATGTATTGTATATATCAAAGTATTTGTGTGGAGCTTTTCTCCCCGGCCTCACCTGATAGAACCAACACTGTGAAAGTAGCAGACTCCAAGTCTGACTACCGACCAGTTACAAGTGGTGTCCCACAGGGATCGGTCCTAGGTCCTCTCCTGTTTGGCATCTACTTCTCTGAAGTTCAAGCCAACACAAAGGGACTCTGGCTGACCAAGTTCGCAGATGCTTGCAGACTGGGAGCAATCATTGATTCTCCAACTGATGTAGACATTCTACAAAAAGGCCTCACTGACACCAATGACTGGTGCCAGAACCATGGCCTTAAGCTCAGTGCCAAAAAGTGCATTGTAATTCCCTTTGGGAAAAATTTGGTGCCCATGAACTACCACATAGGTGGTAGTCCACTAAACACCGAAGGTGTGATAAGAGACCTGGGGACACAGGTTGACAGCAACCTCTCCTTTGATAACCACATTGCCACTGTAGTCAGAAAGTCCTTCTATGTGGCACATCTCATTACAAAAGGTTTCTCATCCAGGAAGAAAGAGGTCATAATCCCTCTTTACTCATCCCTCATTAGACCTGTTATAGAATACAATGCCCCATTTGGTATGTACCTCACTAGACACGTACAACAACTAGAAAGGCCACAAAAATACCTCACTAAGAAGATCTTAGGCCTTAGCCACATGCCATATACAGACAGACTCAAAAAAACTACAGCTATACTCTGTCTCTTATTACCTTACTTAGAGGCGATCTCTGCTTGACCTACAAAGCCATGTCTGACCCAGAGCTGCTAGATATGCTGCACCTAAAGAAATCCCAATCCCTCTGTGCCACATGCTCCAGGGACCTTAACCTCATTACCACAATAAACGGAGCATGCTGGAGGGATAGGTTCCTAACCCAGAGACTTCCCATACTCTGGAACAAACTTCCCATTCATGTCAAACAGAGCACTTCACTGGCCCTTTTTAAGAAAAGTCTTGATGAGTGGGTGGGCAATAGGAAGTTCACCCCAGGGATCAATTCAGTGGCCTTGCTTGACAGGGGCACTGGGAGCTAACTTTGTGCGGCATGATGCCAGGGAATCTTCTTGGGCTAGGCTTATATCGGCTCCAGGGCTGTTAGCCTAGTACACACACCTATGAACCTATTAATAAACATGATTAAATCATGTAGACAACTTTTACCTGGCTAGCACTAACACAGAGTACAAGCTGTAATCTGTATTTTCCTATCTTGAGGATATTGCACACCACAGTTGATGCCCGAAGTGGTTGGTCTGTACTACTCTTCCCAGGATGGAAACTATCTGGAGTCTGTGCTGCAGTCATAACTCCATTCTTGGGTGAGTTTGAGGTGGAAACACACATGTTTTTAAGAGATGGGATGAACCTCACAGAGGCACAGGGAGAGCATGCAAACTCCATACAGGTACTGGCCAGAAGGAGGATCTAACCTTATACCATGTGCATGGGATGCAAAGAGCTTAACCATTTTGCAACGGTGGCTAGAAATGATTTAATTGAGGCTTACCAGTGCCTCTTGTGTGGTCTATCGGTATGTATGTGGTACAGAAAATTTTCTGGCACTGTGAGAAACCATGATACAGCAATTTTGCATCCTGTGCCAGTACTAAATATAGCAACTTCTGTTCCCTCATTTCTTCTGGCAGGAGGTGGTATCCTAGAGATGCAGTTGTGCAAGAATGATTCCAAGGACACATGTGCTTCTTTCCTCCATTTCTTTTTGTTCCAAAGTTCATTCAGAAAGCCAGGAAGTACAGGGCCACTGTCATCCCTATAGCCCTGTGGTTTTAATTCCCTCTGCTTTGACCTCATCTTATGGTGACTCCACTGCATATAAAAAAAACTTTAGAACACTGCTGACATGCATCAGTTAAGATTCATTCAGACTTTCACACCCCCTGATTAACTGCATATTTACTCTACTCTACTAATAGCCAGTGACCACACAAGCCCCTGTATGGTGACCCAGATGCTGACTTCTGCCCAAAGACTCAGTACTTGGAAAAACTTGAGAGAAAATGGAATAAATTCTCAGTATGAGCTATTGTTAAAGTTTGTATCCCATTACCATACTCATGCCCACCATTTTGGACCAACTATCCTAGATGTTAGATTCTGGCCCAAATTATTTTTTATCAGAGTATATTTGTCCACAGTATCTATCTTCTAGCAAGGGGCTAATTGCATTTTCTTTTATCTCACTGTAAGTTTGCAGAGTCATCCTTAGGTGGTCTTTCCTATTACATCCTCCTGCAAAGGATCTGGTTCCTGCTTGGGATCTGTACTTTGATTTGGAGAGGCTTGACACTTCATCCTTTTAACCAATGGAAAAGGCAGACATTAAGTACTTTCCCTGGAAGATCCTTTTTCTGATGGCTGTTACCTATATCACAAGAATCTCTACTTTGCAAGACCCGTGTATCAGTCTGTCTCATTACTGTTCTACAAACTTAGAGTATCTTTGCATGCCAACCCATCCTTCATGCAAAGAAAGCTACTGAGAGTATCCTCAATCATCAGTCAATCTGCTGTATGTTGTCTTTCTAGGATACCCTAGCAGAGGACTGTATATAATGCACTACATAGCTTTTCATAAGCAGATTTGCATTTTTATATGGATAGAAGTAAGTGCTCATAAAAAAATTCAGTTTGTTTCTTCCTTGCATAAGAAAATAGGAAAAAAATCTCTAGAATCACTCGTCAGATGGCTGTCCAATTGCTATAAGTTTTCTTACAAAAACTGCAGTAAATATTTACCTTATGTACCCAAAGCTCATTCAGCTAGAGAAATAGCTACCTTTCAAGCCTTCAAGAATGTATATGGATGATATCAATGCAGCAGCTACTTGTGTCTTAATGTTGCAAGGCAGTCCAAGCTGAATGTGATCTCTAGATCTTGGTTCTCCTTTGAGGCCACAGTCATCAAGACCATGTTTCCATGAGGTACTCCCCAAGAGGATGAGCGTGCGACTCTGTCCTAGTAGTTAATGAAGCTGGGCCACCTCATCTCAGATGTGAACATTATGTACTTGCCGTAATGTTATTTCTGAATTAAGTCTGTCCTGTTAAAATACCCTCCCTGCTTTTCTTTTTGCTTTGAAGCAGAGGATGCCTGATAATATTTTTACTGTGCTGCTACCTTAGTATCATCTTCCAGAGATCTGGAGAGGAAGTGGTTTAACAAGATATTCTTGATGATAAGCTGTTGGCTTTAGTGGACTTGCGCATTCAGACATGTTTATACATTCTTAGTAAGCTTACAGCGCCGAGGAGACCATTAGGAAGTTCAGACTTATCACCCAGTATCGCTGAAGACTAACAGCATCTCTCCCATTAAGAAGATTTTCCCCACATATCCCAGGTGGAAATTTGCAGTCACCCATACAGTCATCCAGACTGATTTAGAGGTTGCTAGGGAAGTGCTCTGTTTGATATGCAAGGCCTTCATTTTCCAGAAATGGGAATATGCTGGGTTAGGTGTCTGTTGTGCCACCTGTTCATGTTGTAGGAATAAGATAGCATAATTTTAGGTCTTTAATGCAGCTGTTTGATTTACCAGTGGTTCTGTGATAGCATTCAAAGAGTGCTGGGTCATTCATGGCATGGAAGTATAAGCAGCGATCACCTCTTTAGAGTTTGTATGACACTGTGTACAGTGACAGGAAGTTCAGTCTATTTTAGAGTTGCTAAGGGTACTGAGACCTGAGATATTTTTGGTTTGGATACATTGATGTCTCTTAAGCTAGTTTACATGCTTGGTTATATACATGCCAAATGGGGCATTGTCTTCAATTATGAGCTTAATAAATGAAACATAAAGTGGAACTATAACTTTGGACTTTTAGGAGATATCAAGAAGGATAGGTTGTGCATGGCAGAATATTTTTTTAATCACCTCAACAATTTAGTGGTCAAAGGAGAAGCTGTTTTCAACATTGCTCCCATATGTGTCAGATTTAAGTGGAGTGGTATCTATATGCTAAACAGTAGTGATGCTAGATTTACCAAAGGAAACTATGCTGTGTTTCCTAGTATTGAGGGTAAACCCTTGATTACCAAACCATGAATTTGTTTGGTCTTGCTCTTGTTAGAAAATCTGAGTGTCAGAATGGAATTTGATGATAGCCCTACGTTTCCGCTCATCAGAAAACGTGGCTAGGCATAATCTGTTGATTATCAGCTGTCATGCTAGACATATATATAAATAAATAAATAACACACAGACACACCACTGAGAAGGGGACCAAAACAAAACCCTGTGGAACACTGCTGGTGAGACTTTTCTGTCTAAAGCAAACACCCAGGCCTTAATGGTATGAGTTTTGTCGCATTAATTACCATCAAGTGAACTGCCTATAGGTTAATGTTGAGCTGGGGGAGTTTGTCAATAATCCCAGTATGAGGAATAATTTGGAAGGCCTTGTCAAGGTCCAGATAGGGAGTGCAGATTTTATGGCCTTTATCCGTGGCCTTCAAACCCTTTCTAGCATTATGGTACACCTATAACATTTGTATATTTGCAGTTCGTTATTCTACAAGAGGACCTTCTTTATTTTCATAAATTCCTTCCTTCTGTCCCTCTGGGGATATGTGTTTTCTTTCACTAGACCAAGTTAGTGGAGTGCTGTGTAAGTCAGGCAAATATAATCTTTATTGTTTGATTAATAAAGTCTTGAATCTTCATTGTTTTTTCTTGCTTTGCAAGAAGGTGCTTGCTGGTGGAATGGAGACAAATTGTTAGTCTGTAGGAAATGAGTACTGTTATGCGATGCATGTTGCATCATGTCATGAACCTGTATGGTCGTACTGGCATCCTGAGATGCAGGATTTTAAGGAAAATAAAGTAACGTATTTGGATATGTGAGGAAGATAACCTCAACCTCCATTCCATTAATGAAGGTCCTGTTTAGATCAACTGACACTGTAAAATACTTTTGTTATTTTCTGATAATCCTGGAGCTGATAAGCATCACGTAATGATGGCTTGATAGACATCTGATACAAAAACTCAAGCAACTGTTTTCAGTATTCGTCTGACTGTATCCGATTTGCTTTAATTTAGATGCCAAAAGTAGCTGATGTTTAATGTTGTGGGATTCTGTTTAGAGAGGCCCAGTGCAGAATCTGTTACAGAATATCTTTTATCAAAGCTGGATAAAGGCTTATTGTGTACTTATTAAAGAATATGTTAAAACAAAGAAGTTTTCAGGGATTCTATATTCTGCATTTATCTGACTCAGAAATTGAAAACTCTTGACATTTTTTCTCAAATCAAAAAGCTTTAATTGTAAAAGACTGATTCTGTGTAAAATATAGAGAACACCTCTTAAAACAGAGGTTACAGAAAGATTGCAACTGAGAGAAGTTTGAAATTGTCAACACAAAAATTAAGATTGGTATCCCAAGCATACTTCAAAACATACATGTTTTTATCTAAGGTTTTAGAATCCCATTGTAATGGTTTCATTTTTTTTATTGCATGCAGTGCTGTTCAACCTAATGTAAAGATCGTAATGTATAACAAGAACTCATATTCTGAAAATTTCTTGACAGGTTCCACCTGCAATATTAAATTTCTGGAGGCTGCTGATATGCTAACTGATCGACAGAGAGAGTGGGGCCTAGACTACTTCATACAGAACATTTATATGATCACACTGAAGGCAACCTGAAAATTCCAGTTATCCAATCTGTTTTCATTAAGCTGCTAAGACCGGGTCATGCTCAGCATTCAATAAAAATGTTATTCTGACTTTTATGTTTTGATGAATGGCATGTTTTGTAGAATGCAGCCAAAATGTTTTTCTAAGCTTTTATAGAATTCTAGATGTAAATTTTTTGAAGGAAAACTTGTCTACAGTTCAGGTTTCAATAAAACAATGCAGTTTTGATCATTTGCTTGCTTTCTTTGCAATACATAATGTAGTAAATGTCATTATTTTCATCTTTAGAAGCTCGTTAACATTGTGTTTATCTGTGACCACCCAAGAGAAGGTCAGATAGAAGAAACCAAGTTGTCCTACTTTTTTGACTCAGAAACATGCATGCTTAAAAACCATTAGGTGGTCATTGACAACAAGATGTTTTTACCACTGTGTTGTTTAATGAGTACATTTTAGCGTTAAGAGAAAGCCCAAGTAATCTCACAAGTTTGTCATATTTTAAATGCAGTGTTAACTTTAACACATGTAATTGTCTAATGTAAAGACTGAGGTATTTCTTATGAGAGTAAAATGACTGCATTTGTACTTAATTATTGACAACAGAGGTTTAAAAAGATTCCAGTCCTTAATTTGGTATTGTTAATTCACAGACTGTTTGGTATTTCTTTACTGGTTTACTTTTGTTTGGTTAAAATGCAAAAAAAAAAAAAAAATACAGAGCTTGATTTATACTTTATTTTTCAAGATCGATAATTATAATTTGAAAAACATTTAAACAGAAAAAACAAAAGCTCTACATCTGCAGGGGACAAAACCCACTGCTTCCCCCATATGGAGGGCTTGCCCACTACAGCAGCGAAAAGTAAAAAAAAAATAACAATAATAAAAAAAAAACAGTTAATGTGTACAACCAGCTCATACAAACCAGTTAAATTTGGTAAAATGAACTATAGTTAAAAACGTCAGTGAAAACATATTTATACAAACGTGGCTCAATGAACTTTAGTACTGTTTGGTCTGAAGAGCTATACCTTTTGTTTACCTTGTGCTCACTGAGAGATTTTGGGTAAGGGATGTGCCTGTGGGTTTTACTGCATTATGACTTAGTTGATGATGGCGACAGACCCTGTTTTCTGTACGTAGACTGTCCTAGATAAATTACTGTTAATGTTCCTGCTGTAGAATAAGATGGTTGTGGTAATGTTATAGCTTTGGTTTTCTGAATAATACTGTTTTCAGATTTTGCTGTGGTGTTAAATTATGCAAGTTTTGTTTGTTTTTTCTTGACTGGGTCACTAAAGCTTCATGTATATCTCATACTTACTTACTGTTACTAGATTTAAATAATCCAGAGACACAGAAGCTTTGTGTGTGTGTGCTGGTGAAGACATGCAGGCTGGTTTTCTATTCAGCCCCACACATTCTGGAAAGCCTGCAATTTACTGGAGTGAGTTACAGTTCCAGAGTGATGTAATTATTACTTTTTGCTTCACTTTGTCCCACACCTGTTGATCATGAGGCCTCTTCCAGCTATTCATTTCCCCATCACCGGGAAGTGAGTCAGCCAGGAGGGACCATTATTCAGACAGCCGTTAGGGATGGTTTGTGATTTTTTTCCTATTTTCAGCCCTGTTTCCCTGCATGCATTAGCTTCTTCTTAATCTCCCTTATTACAACTTCTTTTACTTGGAACTTAATCAGTCACAGATTGTGCAGAATTCAACAGCCCATTTACTTACCCATACCTTTCTTTAAGAATTTTAAAGCAGCACATGCTTGGCACTGAAAAAAGGAAATGCTAAAAAGCAACAGGAGTTAAATTTTGAAACTGACATTTCATATATCAGACTTTTTTAATATCATGCTGAAATAGAAGGTGAGTGTTTACTTGATATAGTTCAACAACTAGAGACCGAGAAGAGATGTTTTCTTTATTATGGAGATGTTTTAAAGGAGAGGGTGAGAGAAAGTCAGGAGTATAAAAACTTTATAAATTTTAAAAAAAGAAGATTTAGATAGTTATTAAAAGGGAGTACATTTCAAGTTGGAGGATGAATGATCAGAAATATACGAGGACATTGCCATTATATAATATTACACTGAATTCTATGGGTTCATAGTTAAGTACTAGGCTATCTGCTTTTGTAGGCCATTTTAAGCCTAGCCAGTATCCCTTTTTGTGCTCAAAATGACCTATCCCATTTGGTTATAGATTGACCATGGGATAGGTAAGACTAATAATTATATATTACCCCTGAGATTAACTGGGATCACACCATAGATAAATTGAGGGGATGCATCCATGAGATAAAGCATTTAGGAGCTGCCTCTGTGTAGTAGTGGTACAGTGAGCAGTCCTGGGTTAAATTTTCTATTTTCCATCCATAGATCTAAGTTGGACTGAAATGAACAGGGATGAACTTTGTTTTATGTGGATGGGGAGTCTGTTCCACAGCAGTAGTATCCTCTGCAAGATATACCTGTTCCTCCAAACCATTTTATTGATGTTGGAGAAGAGGTTTAGATCCCTAGATCAAGTATTCCTGGTGCAATTTGATTTGCTGATGTGCAATAAATTAATCAGTAATGGGTCACAGGATGCCTTTTATGCCAGGTACAGGTCATCTAATAGCAGACTGTAGGATACTGAGTCAAGATTTTGATTTGGTCCAGGTAGGTCATGTTTAGGTCTTGTATCCTTTTAATATGGTATTTCTGTGTGCATTCCAGTTGCTGTGTGTGTCTGGATAGATACATGCCAAAGGGGACATTATATTCAATCACTGACCTAATGAGGGCTGAGTAAAGGGGGACAATGCCATTCCTAGATCTAGACACAATCCCTTTGTTTGTAAGCTGTGCAGTATAGAAGGACTTTCTTACAGCAATAGACCCATGTTAGTCAAAAGGCCACTGTCCACATAAGTTCCCAAATCCCAAACAACTGGGTCAATTCTTATGGGTGTATTGTCAATGTGATAGTTCCCTGGGGTAGATAACTTCCCAAAGAGGTACTGTAATGCATTTTTGGCATTAGTTTCAGTCCAGCTTAGTGCCAGCATGGGAGCAAGACCGAAGACTCCCTTTTCTTTGTCAGCAGCTAAGAGCAGCTCATTGACTTTTCTGATCTTTCCAGTACCAGTGAGGAAGAAACCAGGAAACAGACGAGGTTGCTTGGCGCAGAGAGAAGTGAAGCATCAGAAAATCATGAACTGACTACTGCCATAGGTTCATAGGTAGGTACTAGGCTATCGGCCCAAGGGTCTACATAAGCCTAGCCAAAAGGTTCCCTGGCTTACGCCACCCAAGAAAGTTATTTTCCTGTGCCACTGCCGAGCAGAGACACAGAAGTGATCCCCAGGGTGCATTTCCTATTTCCCATCCACTCATCAAGATTTTTCTTGAATAGTGCTAATGAAGGACTTTGCTTGACATAGATGGGCAGCCTGTTCCAGAGTATGGGAAGTCTCTGGGACAGGAATCTATACCTCCACAAGTCCTGTTTATTGTGGTGACAAGGTTTAGGTCCCTAGAGCATGTAGCTCAGAGGCCTTGGGATTTCTTTAGGTGTAGCATGTCCAACAGCTCTGGGTTTGGCATAGCTTTATATGTTAGGCAGAGATCATCTCAGAGTAGGTGATATGCTACAGAATAAAGCTGGAGTTTTTTGAGGCGGTCAGTGTAGAGCAGTTTGAGGCCAGTAATCCTCTTCATGAGGTACTTCTGTGGCCTTTCCAGCTGCTGCAGATGTCTTGTGAGGTACATTCAAAAAGGGGTGTTATACTCTATAATGGGTCTAATGAGTGTCGAGTAGAGGGGAACAATGACTTCTTTTCTCCTGGATGAGAACCCTTTTATGATGGTGTGCCATGTAGAAGGACTTCCTGACTACTGTGGCGATGTAACTATTAAAGGAGAGACTACTGTCCACCTGGGTCCCAAGGTCCCTTATCACGCATTCGATGTTAAGTAGATTGCTGCCTATGTGGTAGTTCATGGGTACAGAGTTTTTACCAAAGGGGATGACACTGCACTTTTTGACATTGAGCTTGAGGCCATGGCTCTGATACCAGGCATCTATCTCAGCGAGGCCCTTCTGTAGGATGTCCACATCTTTTGGGGACTTGACTATGGCTCCTAGTTTGCAGCCATCTGTGAACCTCATTAGCCAGAGGCCTTCTGTATTAGCCTGTACTTCAGAGAAGTAGATACCAAACAGGAGAGTTCCCAGGACTGAACCCTGTGGTACTCCACTTGTTACTGCTTTGAGGTCAGATTTGGAGTCTGCAACTTTTACAGTGTGGGTTCTGTCAGTGAGCCGGTTGGCAACCCATCTTGTGATGTAGGGATTTATACCTTGTTTAGGTGAATTTAGCTATAATTCCAGAATAGGGAATGGTGTTGAAAGCATTGGCAAGGTCAAGATAGGCTGTGTGAACCACCTTACCCTCATCTTTGGCTTTGGTGACTGCCTCAAAGAAGTCGATCAGGTTCAGGAGGCATGATCTGCCTTTTGCAAACCCGAACTGGGTGGGATCCAGAGTTTGGAGGTTACCAATGTCTTTGTTTATGAGTTCCATGATGATACGTTCCATGGCCTTGCAGACCAGGCTCGTCAGGCTAATAAGGCAATAGTTCCTGGGATCAGTGGTGGCTCTCCCTTTGTGGAGTGGGATAACTGTTGCTGTGCACCATTCAGTGGGCACAAAGCCTGATGCGAGGCTATTGTTGAACATGGTGCTTAAGTGGGGAGCCAGTTCATTTTGAAGTTCATGTAAAATGCAGCCTGAAATGTTGTCCTGTCCCATGGGTGCTGTGTTTTTGGCTTTAGAGAGTGCAGCTTTTACCTGCGTACTTTTGAGTACAGGGACTCTGCATTCTTCCTGTATAGATATGGGCCCTTTAGGGGTGAGGGGGGGGGTAAAGTTAGCACTGAGCCTATCTGCCAGGATGTTGGCAATATCAGTTGGTTCTGTAATTTTCATGCCATTGTGCTGTAACTCAGAGCAGATCTGAGTGTTGCCATCGAGATTCTTGACATAGCTATAGAATGCTTTGTGGTTGTCCTTAGAATTAGTGGTGATTTTGTTTTCGTAGCTAGCTTTGGAGGATCTTATAAGGGATCTCAGCTTCTTACTGCGGCTGATCAGGGAGCTCCTCCACTCATGGGATTTTACTCTCTTTTGCAACAGTTTTTTCCTTCTGTTGTACAGTTTGTTTATGGCAGGGGACCACCAGATTGGCTTCCTTTATTTGGAGGATAGCATCTTGGTTCTGTTTGGGCTAGCACAATCCATGCACTCGTGTAAGTGCTTATAGATTGCATTTGTGTAGGATTCAGCAATTGTAACTGTATTGTCCATCTGCATGGGTGTCATGAAGTTCACCACTTCTGTCTTAAGAAGCATGAAGTTGACTTTGTAGAAATTTTTTAGCATGGTTTCCTTAATGGGGGGTGAGGGGCTGGATGTGGATATCAAGGGTGATTAGCTTATGGTCAGATAAACCAACGAGGAGTTGACTTCAGGTGTGGAATACCAGTCACTCATGTTGGTAATGACTAGGTGTAGGATATTGTTGTCCCTGGTGGGGGTGTGGATAAGTTGATCCAGGGCATTGGAGTTTATGAATTCCAGAAAGCGTTGAGCTAAGAAGTTGGTACACGAGTAGTTTTCCCAGTTAATGGTGGGGTAGATGAAGTCGCCCATTATTACGGTGTTTGGTTGAACCATAATATTTTCCAGTACATCAAGAAAAGAGTGGGAATTCTGGAGCATGGTGGGGGATCTGTAGCAAGCTACAATTTGGATTGCAGTTTTGCCCATAGTAAGTTGCACTTGGATAACCTCAGATGCATTATGCTGAGCAACTAGCCTGGAGGTGTGGATATACTTAATGAATATGGACACACCTCCACCTTTGGTGTTTCGGTCCAGGTTACATGGACGAAAAGTATGGTATGAGTTATAGCCTGGTAGTGCAGGGGTGCTCTCTGGAGCCTTGAACCAGGTCTCAGTCACTGCACAGATGTCAATGTTTTCCATTTTAAGGAGTGCCTCGAGTGAGTGCATTTTGAGATTTAGACTTCTAAGTAGCATTACCCTCAGTTTTTGCTTGCCTGTTCTTGTTACGGTGGTGAATTTATTTGAAACCTTGCCTAAAAAAGGCACTGTAGGGGCAGCAAGAGCCTTAGCCAGTATCTGTAATCCCAGGGGCGACAGGTGCAGGCCATCTGTGGCAAAGCATCATGGTCTGTTGACCATATCATCCCAAGCAGACAGATACTGGATCCCCTTAAAATGACACCAGAAGCTTAGCCAATTGTTGAAGTCAATCATTTTGTCCTTGTACTGCAGTATCATTCTGGGCAATGGCAGAATGCTACTCAGGGCTAGGGTCATACCTGCCTGGGCTACAAGATCTGAGAGCTCTTCCATGTCTCTTTTCATGTAGTCCAGAGAGGTATGTCTTGGGTCATTCACACCAACATGGACAATGACAGAGTCATATTTGTACTTGTTGTGGAGTGACCTGAGTGCGTGGGTTATGTGGTGGATCCTGGCACCCGACAGGCAGCTGACAGTAACCTTCATCTTGTTTAGCCTGGTGAGTGGGACATCATTGTGCCTGACTATAGCGCCACCTATGACTAGTGTGTTGGGTACGTTGTTTTGCCTTATTGGCTGTGGTTGAGTGGCATACTGAGTCTGTGGGCTATGTGTCATTTGGGTTGTGTTGGGGGATGGAGGTTGCTTGCGTTTCTGCTTTGAAGGTCTCTGTTGCTTAGACAGTTTATTATTGAGAGCCTCCACAAATGTTTTTGTGTTACTATGTGTGGATTTTGGTGGTGTAGATTTAGTGAGACTATGTGATGAGTGTGGTGTGGTGCAAATGTTTACCTTCTCCTCATGACTGTCAAGTTCAGTCTTGGTTGGAGAGAGCTTTACCTCCAGTTTTGCTAGATAAGTGCATCTCTCACAGGTTGTAGTGTTGGGTGGTAGGAGGAGAGGGTTGTCTGTGTACATGAGGCAATTTCTACTTTGCCTCAAGATGCCCAGATTCATCAGATAGACAGGAGAGAACACACAGGGAACTGACCCTTGGACATGCCTGAATAAAAAACTATGTTCCTCTAGATAAGTGAGGGAAGTGAGTACAAGAGCTGTTTTTCTCTAACCAAGTGAGAAAAGTAAGTACAAAACTGTTTTCTTCTAGGTAATGAGGAAGGTTGTCTGTATACTATAATGTTTTTAATATATCTAGTGTTCATTTATTAAGTGAACAAATTGATGTTTTGAGTAAAGGATTATCATTTGTACCCAGTAGGGCGTCTGTACTTAGCGAAGTGATGCTTGATTTGCATATGTTTGGGCGGAATGTTATTTTAAGTGATATGTTTGGGACAGGCCAAACACATAGTATAGAGTTGAGACATCCAAGCACTTTTGTCCCAGCAATGTATCCTACTGTACGAACATTCCTCAGAACATGTGAGGATGATATTAGACAATATTTTAATGATGCTTCATGCAGATTCAATCATTTGACATCTGTAGAAAGGTGAGTATTGGTAGATTTGATGAATGATGAAAGACTGGTTAATAAACCAGCTGATAAAGGGGGGCAGTAGCAGTTATGGATTCTGCAGTCTATATTCAATCACTAAATACATTAGTCAATGTTAGTACTTATTTACCCATTTCCCCTCTGATGGTTAAACATTTTTTATGTAAAGTTACTAAGAGATTAAAGGCTTTGAGGCAAAATGATATATTAGATGATTTATATGCATTGTTTTCTATTGAACATCCTGTGATTCCTCTCTTTAAAGCTTTGCCTAAAATGCACAAGAATACCTTACCCCCACCCATGAGACCTATAGTCTCTGGGCAGGGTAGGGTAACAGAACATCTATCCATGTGGGTAGAAGTGAAATTTAAAGCTGCTCTTGTACATTTTCCTAGGATTTTGAAAAACTATGCACAATTCTTGTCTAAATTATATGATGTATGCCAAGGTCTAGATTTGATCGATACATTGTTGGTGGCATTGGATGTTATCAATTTGTTTACGGTCATCAGCAATGACTTTGGGCTTATGGCTATGAGAGAGGTATTGAATAACAAAAGAGTTTATGATGACAATACTAATATTTTAATTTTAGAGGCATTAAAACTGGTATTAGAAAAGAATAATGTTCTGTAGTCCTATTTCACCTTCATTCTTTACATATGGGATCGTCAGCTTATTTACAAGCTGGAAGACGTCTGGTTGGCTCATGGCTAGGTAGGTATCCCATGGTGCACCAGTACACTCCCCAGATCACGTTTGGTGCGTCGAGTTTGGTTGTGCTTTTCTTTGGCTCTGGCTAAGTGATTGCATTTATTTCCACTTTTACTAAATTTTCTTGACTGTTTAGTTTAAAATAGTTTAATGTAGTTAAAACTGTTACTGCTTATAGTAATCAGCGTAGTTGTTTTTGTAGTTATTAGAGTTGTTAGCTTTTACTTGCGTCATTTGGTGCAATTTTTGGCCTTTGGCCTTTTGTTACTTCTTTGGTATCCCGTGTACTCGTTTTTCTAGATTGGATTAGCTTAGGCACCTTTTGCGCACTATTATTCTGTGTTGATAGAGTTTTTGGCGGTTTTCCACTTGTTATTTAGCCTAATTAATTAGCTTGTTGTTAGCATCGTTGAATTGCTAATACTGTTAACAGAACTATGTTCTGTTTGTGCTTGACATAAGCATGAATTTGTGAATTCTCGTTCATTACTGTTCTTGTTTTGAGTGTGTGATATTTTCTTACTTCTCTAACTTTTGGGTCTGTTTCAGTTAGAAGTCCCTATCTCTTCCTTGCCCGGGCTAGGCCCGTTTAACTTAGAGAACTTAGTCCTCGTGGTGTTTTTTCCTTCCTGCAGGACTAGGCCCATTTAAATTAGAGGACCTAGTCTTCCTTCTTCCTTTTCTCTGTGTGTGTGTCCTGTACCACAGAATGTCTAAAGAGAGTAAGGATCATAAGCCATCTGGCTTTAAGAAATGTATTAAGTGCTCTCAAAAAATGTCTATAACAGATGGTCACGGTAACTGCGTTTACTGTTTAGGGGCCATCCATTTACAGGAGACCTGTTTATTTTGTCATGCATTTAGTCCTAGGGTGTTGCAGGAAAGGAAGAACAAGCTCATCCTAAAAGGCCTTCTTAAACCTTCCTTCGAGGAAGATTTGTCTAGTTCCTCATCGTCCTCTAAATCTACCAAGGGAAAGTCAAAATCTTCTAAGAGGCCCTCCCCAGCACCGGGTGGTGTCTCGGAGCCACCTCTTAAAGTTTCAAAAACTGTCTCATCGGCTCCACAGACCTTGGAGCCAACTGAGAGCAGTATTGTTGTTGCAGGGTTGGTTCCAAGTATTTCGGAGCAAACCACTGAGACTATTGAGACTATTTCTCGGATCCGGTCTATGGACCCTCTACCGGCCTCCTTGTTATTGAAGTCTCCTGTACCTCTGAGATCTTGATCTCCTACTATGTCATCCAGGTCTTCCAGGAGTTTATCAGAAGAAGATGTGGAGAGGGTAGTGCTGAGACTTTTGAAGTTGTCTGCTTTGCCTAAATAATTGTTGGCTCCGACCCAGTCAGCTCTGGAGCCACTCGAGCCCATTCAACCCTCTGTGTTAATTCCTCCTCCTAGCCCAGAAGGTCTTTCGGAGCTGGAGTGCTTGGTACCACTGGTGGAACCTTCGGCTCCAGCTCCCCTTGTGGCTGTTTTGGAGCCGAGTTCTGCTCCAACACTTTTGGTGCCGTCCGTAGTGTCCAGGGGCTGAAGCTCTCCTGTTGGCCCCGACAGGGATGCTTGGAACAAAACTTCTTCAGTTCTGAGTCTTCCTCTCGGCATGTCAAGGCATGCTAATGGCATCCTCGGTCTCCTCAGAGCCGGGGATGTCTTCAGAGCCGGAGAGGTCAGAATTCAAGATGAGGAGTGTGCTGTCCCGATCGTCAGCTCCTACCAGAAGTACCGGTACTCTTCCCCCTATAGCACCTACTTTTGTCTCAGCTCCTCCTCCCTCCAGCAGCAGCAGAGAACCCTGACCTCAGGAGCCACCAGCTGGTTGCCCCCACTCTTCTGAGACCTCCCCACAATGTCCTTCAGAGGAGCCCCCACAGAGGAGGACTTGTAAGAGGAAACATGTCAACTCCCAGGATGAGTCTTTGACATCTGACACCGACCTAGAGGAGTCAGAAGGGTCCCCCAAGTCGTCCTCTGATGATGTCTCCTTCGTAGACATTCTGGAGATCCTTAAACAGAGGTGCGGCTGGCCCACTGTCACCCCTTCTGATGAGGAGTCGTGTGTACCTGAAGGCTTTTGGGTCTCAACCTTCTGCCTCTTGGGTGTCTCCACCTTTGACGAACTGATGGATTTAGTTAGTCGAAAGGTGTGGGATACATTTAATGCCGTGGAGCCAGTCCCCAGGAGACCGAACAAGTTCCTTTCTCCCCCTCTAGAAAAAAGTATGCTTGTAGGTGCCATGGTGGTGGTGGACACTAAGAAGGAGCTAGCTGAAACTCCTTCTGTTCATCCACCGAATAAGGAGTCTCGAACGATGGACAGATACGGGAAGCGTACCTTTTCTTCAGTGGCATTTTACCCTTAGATCACTGAATTACCTTACTCACTTTATGAGGCTTCAGAAAGATCTCCTTAAAGAGTTAGGAGACTCTTTACAAGGTACATGTACTGAAGGAGTCCCTGACAAGGTTTCTGCCCAGTTGTCCACCTTAAACTCTATCGTTAACTCTTCCATGTGGCTTATTTCGTATGCGGCCGATGGAGTGAGTAGAGCAGCAGGTTCAGGAATTTCCCTGAGGCGTCATTCCTGGATGCGATTGTGTAACTTTGTGGAACCATTTAAGTCTACCTTTACCAATGCCCCCTTCGATGGTTCCTTATTGTTTGGATCCAAGGTAAAGGACACTCACCTGGTGCGAGCAAGAAGGAAAAACACTCTCTGCTGTGGGAGTGCATTTTACTATTCCCTCTAGACCATACCCTAAGGGTCAGAGGGGCGGTAAGATGTGGTTCAAGAAGTCCCAGAAGTTTTTCCAGGAGGCACAGGGTGACTCCTCCTTCAGAGGCAGAGGAGGAGGAAATGGTAGACATCTCCCTAGAGGCAGGGCAGAACCAGGGAGGTTGCAATTCCTTTCGGGACTGGCCTTACCAGCACTCCTGATGTGGGGCCCGACTGTGCTTCTCTGGAGCCAGTCGGGGGTCACATTTCTTTGTATCCAGAAGCCTGGCTAAGTATCACTCAAGACAAATGGGTACAAAGAATTACCAGAGGTTATGTCATACCCTTTTCTCTTCTACCCTTTGTTCCCAAGAAAATGCCAGATGTTCCATCCAGTCACAGGGATTGGAGGTCAACAAGTTGCTGTCAAAAAGAGTCATCCAAACTGTCCCAGCACACCAAATAGGATCCGGAACTTACTCTAGATTCTTTTTAGTGTCAAAACGTACAGGAGACTGGAGTCCCTTTCTGGACCTCAACAGATTGAATGAATCAATAAAGGACCGGATGGTAACACTGCAGTCTATACTCCTGTTGTTAGGGAAAGACAATTGGATGGGCTCAGTAGATCTCCAAGATGCCTACTACCACATAAAAATCGACAGGGTGTCAAGGAGTCATCAATGCTTCAGGCTGGGAGCCAGTCACTACCAGTTCTGTGTCTGCCCTTTAGTCTCACCACAGCCCCCAGGGTGTTCACCAAATGTATGGCAGTAGTGACAGCTCACCTGAAACGTCAAGGATTCCAGGTGTTTCCGTGTTTGGATGACTGGCTCCTGACTGCCCCCACCAGGCATCTACTCCTTCAGAGCAGGGACGCTACTATTCAGCTTTGTACCCAGCTGGGAATCTCTATAAATTGGGAAAAATCTGCCTTATTGCCCTCTCAATCTGTGATTTTTATAGGCGCAGAGTTAGACACAGTAAACATGGTGGCTCGTCTTCCTGCCAAAAGGGCACAGAACCTGGTTCTCCAAATTCAGCGTCTTCTCCCCTTACGAAGGGTCAAAGCCAAGATTATTCTGCAGCTCCTTGGGACCATGGCTACCACCATACTATTAGTGTCACTAGCCAAGCTACACATGAGAATTCTTCACTGGCTTCTGTTGTCCCAATGGTCCTTTCAGCACCTTCCATTATCCCATCACATTCTGCTGACAGAATCTTGCAAGAAGGACCTCCTTTGGTGGACATTACCTAGTCAACTGACCACAGGCGCTTCATTTGTTCCTCGCCAACCCATTGCCACTGTGACCACAGATGCATCACAGATAGGCTGGGGGGGATATTATCTAGGCAGGACTGTCCAAGGCACATGGCAAGATCATGAGGCTCACCTGCAAATCAATGTTTTAGAGATGAGGGTGGTGCTCCTGGGTTGCAAGCACTTTACGATCTTCTTTCTCTGTGGACTATTGCAATACAGTCAGGTAACATGTCGGTAGTATAGTATATCAACAAACAGGCCAGAACCAGATCTTACCCACTCTGTCAAGGGGCCATGCGAGTTGATATCTTCCCAGCTTTTTCTGGTGGCAGCACACATTCCAGGGATGACCAACGTGATAGCTGACAAGCTCAACTGGGCTATTCTGATGCCTCACAAGTGGTCTCTGAAACAGGAAACAGCAGAACAGATTTTCTGCAGGTGGGGACAGCCTTGCTGCGATCTCTTTGCCAGCCCAATCAATGCCAAATGCAGCAGCTACTTTTCCCTCATCCCCCCTCTGGGGGAGTCACCCAGAGATGCACTTGTTCATGATTGGCCCCTGAGTTTCTTGTATGCTTTTCCTCCCTTTCCTCTCATTCCCATGGTTATTCAGAAAGTGAAAGAGCTGGGATGCAAACTGATCCTCATTGTTCCTTACTGGCCTCATCAGGTTTGGTTCCCCTTCCTCTGGCCTCTTTTTCTGGATGATCCTTGAATTCTGGACCCAGTTCCAGACCTGTTGACTCAAATGTCATGTTCACTTCACCCCTCCTTACACACCCTCAATTTGACAGCGTGGCTGCTCCAGTTCCATCCCTAGTCAGGCTTCATGACTTCTCACCTTCCGTGACTCATATCCTTGCGTCTTCTCATAAACCTTCCACTAGGAGACTATATTCCAGTAAATGGAAAAGATTCTCTCTTTAGGCAGAGAAAATGGATGTTAACCCCCTACACTGCCTCCATTCCAGTAGTTTTAGAATTTCTTTCTGAACTTTTTCACCATGGATCTGCGGCTGCCACTGTCAGAGTTCAATTGGCAGTGATTTCAAATTTTCATCTAGGTTTCCCAGATTCTAACTTGATGCCTCATAAACTGTGCAAAACCTTTCTTAAAGGTGCCACTTTGATAAGACCACCTGTTCAAGAACCTATGGCCTCATGGGATTTAAATTTTGTGCTATCTAAATTAACATCTCCACCCTTTGAGCCTTCTCATTCACCCTCTTTGAAATTTTTGTCGTGGAAGATGTTTTTGGTGGCTATCACGTCTGCCAAGACGGGTGTCAGAATTGCAAGCTTAGTCTGTTAAACCTCCTTATTTGATTTTTCACAAAGACAGGGTGTCCCTTCGTACTAATCCCTCCTTTGTCCCCAAGGTCTACTCCCATGCTACTTTGAATCAGTCCATAGAACTTCCGGTTTTCTTTCCAAATCACTCCAACGAAGCTGAGTACAGGTTTCATCAGCATTGCATTTTTATTTGCACTGGACTAAAGACATCAGGAAATCAAATCAATTATCCATTTCCAAATCCATGTTGGGCTTACCAGTTTCTAAAGTGACTCTCTCTAACTGGATTTCTAGCTGTATAGCTTATGTTTACAATTCTGAGGGTAAACCTTTACCCTTTAAAATCAAGGCTCATTCTACCAGATCTCAATCTACCTCTGCAGCCTTTCGAGCCAGGGTCACACTTGAAAATATTTGTGCAGCTGCTATTTGGGCTACCCCTCACACTTTTATTACTCATTACAAATTGGATTTAACCTCCAGGGGTAGAGCATCATTTGGTTCCACGGTACCCAGGAGTATTTTTCCTTGAGGCATCCAAGAATAAGGCACTAGGGATGCTGTCCCATATGAAAAGAATGAAGGTGAGATAGGACTACAGAACATAAAGAAGTTATGTACTTACCATAACGTTCCATGTTTGTAGTCCATCTCACCCTTCATTCTTACGAATCTGCCCTCCTGCCCCCATCCTGGAAGTACCTGGAGACAGAAAAATATTAATTTCATTATTTATGGAGACCTTTTAGTATTGGCTTCTTTCTGTATGTTGTTATTATTTCTTCTAGTCAGCAGCAAACAAGATCTGGGGATTGTACTGGTGCACCATGCTATACCTACCTAGCCACGAGCCAATCAGAAGTCTTCCAGCTTGTAAATAGGCCGAGTTGCCATATGTAAAGAATGAAGGGTGAGATGGACTACAAACATGGAACGTTCTGGTAAGTACATAACTTCTTTTTTTATGTGTAATGGTTCACACTATAGACAGAAACAGGGTGTTGTCATGGGCACACCCTGTGCAAATTCTTACTCTAATATACTATTAGCCTTTTGGGAAGATCAGAGAATTTTTGGGTATGAACATCAGTGGACAACATCACTTATTTTTTATGTCAGATTTGTTGATGATTTTTTTTTGTCATGGGCACAGAATGCCATTGAATTCTTGAAATTTGTTGACTACTTAGAAAATACCACTGATTTCCTAATATAATAATGATACCATTGCCTTCCTGGATATTACATTAAATAAGAATTTACATGGCAAATTAGATACAATCTTGTATAGAAAAGCTTGTTGGAGAAATCATTATTTGAATGCACGCAGCATGCATTCCAAACATACTTCTTGCAATATTGTTCAGGGGCAATGTTATAGTGTCTCGATTATGCACAGATACAGATGTATTTTATAAAGAACTTGAAGTGTTACATGAACATCTGCTGGACAAAGGTTATTCAAAGGAGAAATTAGAGAAACACATACATACATACAAATGTTTCAAGCACGGGCATTAAAGCCCTTCTAGCTTGCCAATATGCCAAAACACTTGTTCCCATAATAATTGTCCAGGCTGTTCTTAAAAATATCTAAACTAGTATTTGCTTTATTGTAATTTGGTAGTCTGTTCCAAGCATCAAGCTACTCCTATAGACTGGAAGTTAGTGCCCTCTTAAATATACCTGAAAGAGATCAGCGGTTCTAAAGTGCTTTGAGAACTGAATAATTTCATGCCTTATTCCAGTCATTTTTGCTGTACCAGGATATTTCACTCCTACTAAATTCCAAGGGGACATATTTTCAGATCTTTTAAGTGTTTTCATATGCTTTGATTTTCCTCTTCCAGTATATTAGTATGTTTCCTGTACTCTTTTCGGTTTTGTCATTATTATTCAATGACTTCATCCCTTTTTGTTCAACTAGACTTTTGTAACACATGTAATTAAATTTTCCTATCTTTGTTTATTTTCCATTGTAATTAGTTTTTATGAGCTATAGTAATACATTATGATAGCTAATTGGTAAATATGATTAGATGAATCTATGACTGAACCCACCAGATTACCGATTAAAGATGAGTTCTTAGTGTTTGTATTTGATATCTAAATTCAGTTTGTCTCCCAAATCTTATATGCTTAGTTTTTGATGTATTTATCAACATGTTTATCTATAAATGCCCAAATGGTCAGTTTAGTCAAAATTTAGTCCCAGACATGCCTTATGTAGAAAATGTAAACTAGAGTGGATGCTGGGATGATAGAGCTAGACCTTTGTTTTCTGGCAGTAATGTGGACATGGAGAATAGGAGTTGTGCATAGTGTTCTAATACAAAAATTTTGTAGAGTGTTGTAATATAGTTGGAAAATTAAGTAATTTGATGATCATAAACAAAACTAGAGAATTCTTTGAAGTGATGATCATTAATCAAAAAAAATAGATGATGTGCCAGGTTTTACCTTCAAAAACTAAAACACATCTGTCAACATGCTATATATGGGAAAATAATTTAGAAAAAATGTAAAACAATACTTGCACATCTACTGCATGAATTATTGTTAGTTTTTTCCTATGAAGCATTATATATGTTTTTGGCCTTGTTAATTTGATATGTTATTTTGTATTATTACCACCGAAATATATTTTGGGTTTACAGATTTATGTGAAAAAAACATTTGTAATTTTTAATAAAAATTTGTGAATTGTATTTTATGTGAAAAAAAAGCGGTGTAAATTAAAAACAAAATTTGAATGATTCATCATCCAGTATTTGAGTTTTTCAATATTGTGCTTATCAACATGTTTTTTTGTTTTTGACAGTGTTTTTTTCTTATGGAACAACAGTGTAGAAGTGTAATGGGGATACAAAGTGTGAAGTGTGTCAAATACAGATACTAAAGCAACTCTGTCCCTTGGGGCTAAACAACTGGTCCACCAGGGCTAGCTAAAGTGAAAAACCACTTAAATTTAGGCTGGTTAATTTTAACCATATGTAAAGATGTTTTTTTTAACTGTAATTTGTCTGAAGATATGTTTTGATAATTTATTAAATTTTTTACAAATAAATCAGTATCGGCCAGTTGAACTCATTTTCTGATAATCAATGTGCTTTTTTACATGGGAAATCATTTGCATGGTGCTATTTTGACATATTAAATAAATGATTGAACAACAAGATGTAGAAGGAAGGAGTGATAAGGTGCAAGAAGCAGGAACTGAATTTGAAGCAGGAGAAGTGATGCAGTTGAGTACAAGTAAACAACAGTTGCAGTGGTTTTGCTAGTGTTGCATCAGTCGTTATATACAAGTTGTTTTCAGTGCTGTTTTACAAGTTTTGTTAAGGAAGTAGGAAGGTGTAAGAATTTATATTTTTTAAATGTGCTTTCCTATATTTTTTTTTCCTTCAAATCTAGTTGATTCCCTTTTCCTCTCTTTTTATCCACTTACTCTTTTTAGTAAAAGTCCATCTAGACTTTGATTTCCATTTTAAATTTTTTTGAATTTTTTTTTGGCAATACCATCAAGAACTTTTATTATGTCAAGGCAATTCCGATTCTGTTCATAGCTCAAAAAATAATTCTCTCTAATCAATCAATCTGCTAACCCAGCATGTCTGAGAGAGCAGTCAGTCAGGAATCCATAAAAGTCTTGAGCCTGCTCTACACTCCCAAAAAATATTTCCAGCCCACCTTTGCCTGCCCATTACACATCCATCTCTGCCTGACGTTTTAATGGGGAGTGTCACTCTGATTGTCATTTAAGTTTCAAGTGTTGTAGCATATTACTAAGTCCCCCAAAAGTATGTATGTATACTATGTGTACATCTTTTTTGGCAAAGTATTTGTTTTATGGCATGTGATGTGGTAGAATTTAAATTAAAAAAATAAACTGGCATGTGTACCATACTTCTAATTTATTAAGCTGTAGATTTTGTTAAACATTGTTTTCAGTTTGTCACACTAGCTAAACTTTTTTGTTTAAGTCTCTGATTTCATTTTTTCCAGTATTGCAAATGTGTGTTGTCCATAAATATGCTGTAATTTTTTTTGGCATAATATATTTACTTTATGGCAATATGATGTGCTCGAATTTAAATTTTAAAAAATACTGACATGTCTATCATACTTCTCATTTATTAAGTTATAGATTTTGTTAAACATTTTTTAAGTGTGTTGCAACACTTTTTTTGCTTAAGCTTCTGATTTAATTTTTTCAGTGCTGAAGAGGTGTGTTATCCAAATATATGCGCTATCTAAGGTCAGGTGTGGGTACACTTTACAAGAGCTGCATTCTAGAAGCTGTTATACAGTGCTCACAATCTTGTTGATGGCTATACTACTAGCTTGCAGTTTTACTAATGAATTGCTGTATGAAGAAATACAGTGGCAAATCACAGTTAATGCCTATAAAGGGAAAGATTTGACCTCAGCATTATCAATTAAACTTACACCAGATGTGCCTTTGTTCACAGGTGTTCATTTGTGTATTGAACCTGAAAAAGAGCAAGATTCCTGAAAAGATGGTTTGCGTTTTATTACTTTTGTAATTTTGTACTTTTACTGGTTTTCTTTAATAATTTTTAATGGTGCTTTTTAGTATTACTGGGAATTGACTGAAGAATATGACGGCAGACTACTCTAAAATATCAGACACAGTTTTCCAGTATGTGTGTGTGTGTGTGTGTGTGTGTATATATATATATATATATATATATATATATATATATATATATATATATATATATATATATATATATATATATATATATGCATTTTGTCAGTGAATCATGTTGAATGCAGATTTATCAGCAGAACTAGTCAAGTCATTGGTAAAATTAATCAAATTGCTCTGTAGTCAAGCTGCTGCTTTTTGACAAAAGCATAATTACTGGTGAATTTACTTTGGTCTGTTGTGTGAGCATGAACTTGATATGTATAAGCTATGGGGGTGTGGGTCTCCCCATATTAAACAATAGTATTTGAATATGTCTGTACAATATGAGACATTTTATTTGGGTGTGTTTGTACTTGTATTCTGATCGCAAACAAAATCAGTTTATAGTTGTAGTCTGTGATATTCCATGATCATTCCACTCAGTGAAAGTGGTTTTAAATGAAATTTGTCAATATATTGTGTCTCAACCAATTTCATCTTTGGAACCATCTTGTCTCTCTCCTCTGGTAATTATTGTCCTGGAGTCAGAATATTATAGTTCCCTGACACTCCGTATTCCTTGTCACTTCCTTTCCAAGATCCCTTCCACCTCTTTGGGCAGGTTTAATTTACCCTTTTGTCCTCCAGTACCCTCTCCCTCCTCTGTCCAGTTTCCAAGTTTCACCCTGTCAGATCCAACATCCAAGAGATCTTCCATTCCACCTCCAATGGCTTCCTCTAAGTCCTGTATGTTGGTCAGGAGCCTCAAGTCTTCAGAGTTGGCTCAGCCGATGTGCACCTTTCTTCAAACTCCAGATTAGTTTATGAATCATCCCTGCCTCCTTGGCTCCAAGGCCCAAGTCCGGGGGTCCTTTGACTCCAAATCTTGTTATTCCTTCCTGTGTTCCCTTGGTTTTGGGGATTTTGGGTCCAACGCCTCAGCTGCCCCCCACCCCACCACTGCAGACATTTTGACCATTTCCTACACTGGCTCACTCTTTGGAATTTGACTCTAGTCTTTTCAGAGCTTGAGCGCTCCTCAGAGCTGTGGGATCAGTGCTGGGGCTCTATGGTGAGGTTTGAGTTTCTGAGTATCAGAGTCAGTCCTGCCCCTGGGTGCTTTGGCTTTCGACAAGATCTCAATGTCAAATCAACCGAGTTGGTGCAGGGCAACAATTTCTCTCTTGGACCCCCTGATCGAAGGAGCACCAGGTCTGGTCCTCCAGGTTTTGCTTTCAATGTTGTGGATGCAGTCCTCTCCCATTCAGAGAAGGGCATTTTGATGGGTGCTTTGGATCCATCCCAGTTCCTTCCTCATTTTGTGGCATCAGTTCCACATCAGCAGACTCTGGAACAACTCACACTGTTAAGTCTCAAGGCTTCTCTGCATTCAAGGCCCCACACCTGTCCTATGTCCCCTCCTTCCTCTCTTACCAGGGATGTGCACGGCAAGAGCAAGTGCAAGAGGAAGCACTTGAATTCTCCCAAGGAATCCCGTACCGACTTTGATGAAGGGGAAGTGTCTCCCAAATCTCTTTGTAAAAGATACCTCATTTGTTGATTTGCTCAACGTATTGAAATAGTGTGGTGTGGACAATTTAAGCTCCTTACCCAGAATAGTCTGTTTTTCTCTAAACCTTTGCAGCAGGCCCAGCCACATCCTGAGTAGTCTTCTCTCCAGCTGTTTCTGTCTGCCTGGTTCATCATTGGGAGTACAGGGGAACCTGATGTGGTGCAACCAATCCCCTGAAAACCAAATAAATGTTTGGTACCCCCAAAGATAGACCACACTAGAGTAAGGGTCTGGCTGTGGATGCCACAGTGGCAGCTGCAGCTACAAAACAAAATATGTCTCCAATGAGAGTTTCTTGGTTTATTCCCCCTTCCTCAAGCAACGAGTCTCAGGTGTTTGAACCACTTGGGAAAGTGCACCTATGCTTCAGCTGCATTCACTCTACATGCATTAAATTACCTTGTCCATTGGACAAGACTTCATAATTTTTGATACTTCAGATATAAGGTGCTTCTGAAGACCCAGCATCCCCTAGGCACTCAGAAGGCCATGGAAGCTTAGTTGTGTGTAATGCAGTCTATATCTAATGTGTCCTTGAGGCTTATCTTCAATGCAGCAGATGGGACATCGCATGTGTTAGGCACTGGCATTGCTATTTACTGTCATACCTGGGCGCACTTATGCAATTTTTTTTTTTTTGCGGAGTGTTTTCTTTTTGGCCCAAAGGTCAAAGCAACACCGACTAGGAAGAAACAGAATGGAAAGACATTGTCTGCCTTTGGAGTTCACCTCTGTGCTCCTTAGAGGTCCTTCTTAAGGAACAAGAAGGGTGGGAACATCTCTTCTTTTCACTAGTCACAGTAACCTTTCCAGAATGCCCCTAGTAGGTGTGGAGCAACCACAGTGGTTGCCACTCCCAGGGGTGGTGCAGTCTGTAGAACCAATGTTTCCATGGGCTTTCTCTGGGAGGCCCTTCTGGAACCCTTGAAGGGTTGCATGGGTGCTGCACTCTGGAGGCAGTTGGGAGACATTTGACTCTCCACCCAAGGGATTGGAAAGCTATCACATCAGATGCATAGGCATTGAGAGTGATATCTGGAGGTTATATAATTTCCTTTCACTCCAAAGAACTCACAGAAGCCCCTTCCTGACTTGCCACTCCCATCACCAAAAGGAAGCTGCCATGAAAATCCAAAAACTGTTTCTCAACTGAGTAATCCAAGAGGTCCCACCCAACCAGTGGTGATCTGGGGTCTATTTGTGATTCTTTTTAGCACCAAAGAAAAACAAAGACTTCAGACCCATTTTGGATCTCAGCAAGTTGAATCAATTTGTCAAACAGACCAGGTTCTGGATGGTCACAGTGCAGTCCATTTTGCATCTTCTGAGGAAGGTAGACTGGATGTACTCTGTAGAGTCAGACCCATTTTGGATCTCAGCAAGTTGAACCAATTTGTCAAACAGACCAAGTTCTGGATGGTCACAGTGCAGTCCATTTTGCATCTTCTGAGGAAAGTAGACTGGATGTACTCTGTAGATTCCAATCAGTAGATTGCTGAGGTTATCACTTACTTCATTGTATCTCTTGAACTCTTTACAAACTTATACAATACAAAAGTTTTCCTTCCTACATAATTATATAACTTACTTCATTACATATCTTGAACACATTGCAAACCTTTCTTTACTGAAATGTAAAACCACAAAACATCTTTACAATGTTTTCCCTTCTGCGGTATCAATTCATTTACTCCCTGCAAGATTTTAGAGCTAGAAGAACTGTATAGACTTATAATTCTTGATGTAAATATTTTACTGTATATATATATATATATATATATATATATATATATATATATATATATATATAGGCACACACACCTGTCTTGTAATTGTGTTTGTTTATTCTTGAGAAATGTAACTGTTATTTTCTGAGAACTGTCTAAAATTCACTTGTTAATTTAAATGTACTGTGCTGAAGATTTTCTCCCTGGCCTTCTGCTGGAAATGGGTTCAGCCTCTGACCAGTCAGGCACTTTCCCAGTCAACAAAGACAAATAAGTTTGTCTGAACTTCATGCAGTATCCTCTGTACCTTTTTACTTGATTTTTCAAAAAGATAGTTACCTTAAGGATCAGTCCTTCCTTATTGCCCAAGGGAGTTTAATTTGAACCAGCACATTCACTTGCCAGTATTTATTCTAAATTTGAGTAACGGTGGATAATATTTGCTTTATTGTTTGGATATTCATAGACAACCCAGATTTTATTTGGACAGAACCAGGAGTTTCAGAAAATGTGACCACATTTTTGTATCCTTTTCAAAGTCAATACTTGGTATGCCTATTTCCAAAGTGACCTTATCTAGTTGGTTCTCTAGTTGTATTTCCTTTGCATATTCCTTGAAAGGAATGTCTTTACCTTTGAAGCCTAGAGACCATTCCACAAGAGCGATGGTTTCATTAACTGCCTTTTTTTCCACAGGCTTCTGTGGATGATATTTGCACTACAGCTATTTTGTTTGATATTCATACCTTATTTATTGAATATTGAATTTCTTGTGGTCGAGACCATAAGATCGAAGTTTTGAAACTTCAAACTGTTTAAATGGAGATCGTCATAGAGATTGGAATGGGAAATTTATATTTTTTCTCGCTATAGTGCAATCTCAGCATTGGTATATTTAATTAGCATGGGATGCGGGAGGTGCAGGCAGGCTTGCCCACCTGCAAAAAGTTAAAAATTGTTTTCTTTGAGCTTTAAAATATATATGTATTTGGTTGTATTGTGAATGACTGATCCACCTTAATGTCAAATGCATAACATCAAGAAAATAAGTTTGATCTGATGTTATCTAGCCACCATTCCTCACGTTAGGGTCTTGGATCCGATATCAGATCCAATCTGGCATACTCAGAACACAGCTTAGCTCAAGCTCCTCCCCTCCCATAATGCTCTGCTGCATTTTCCGTTCAGTCAGTCAGACGCAGATTGCTCAGCTCCTGTTAGTGTGAGTGTATTAGCTCAGAATTTTGAATGTTCTTGTTATTTCTTGAGTTTGTAGTTTTAGTGGGTAGTTTTCCCCACTTATCTATCCCCTCCTGGTCGAGTCTTAACCTTGTTAGGTCGTTTTTCCCTCGGGGCTTTGTCTTCGGCCTAGTTGTTTTGTGGTGTGCAAGTATTTCTTTAGTAAGCATGTGTGTGAGTATTTTGGAATGGATTTTAGGCGTTCGAACCTTGGCTTGTTTGTGGACTTTGGGTTTTGCTTACAGTTCGGCCATGTCAAAAAAACCCTTAGGTTTTCAAAGGTGCTCCTCTTGTGGGTGGAAAATGCCTATTTCCGACTCACACGAGGAGTGCCTTTACTGTCTCGGTGGTGACCACCTTGAGGTGAAATGCAGCATTTATGCCGCATTCAACCCAAGGGCTCTGGTCGACCATCGCAATAAGCTCTTAATTAAGGGTTTGGTCAAAGGAGGGCCATTGGTCACTGCTTCCCCAGCCAAGGCTGGCCCTCCTGGGGCTAAAAAGAAACCTTCTGTTGAGGCCTTGACCAAGCGTCCCAGGCTGTTGCATCCTAGGTCCTCGGATCTGGCTCCAGCCAGGGCAGGTTCGGATCTGAGATCTTCGGGTCCCAGGTCATCCAAGGAGTCAACTCCTGGATCCAAGGGGTCAGACCCTAAGCTCTTGGATCCAGTAACTTCGATGTCTTCCCCCCGGATCCAGGGACCTTGGCCCCGGACCTTCATAATCCAAGGGGAGGCACCGTACCTTCGGATCCAAACCTTTAGGATCTGAGAGATTCGAAAAATATTTCCTCGGCTCCTTTGTTAAGGTCTGTTCCAATTCGGTCAGATCTGAGAGTCGTGCCTGAGCCTATAGTAGTTTAAGATCTTCCCTTGGATCCTTTGCCCCCTAAGCAGCTGTCTTCTGCAGCTAGGTCTTCTTCCAGGGAGCGCAAGAGAAGACACTCGAGCTCCGGGCGCAACTCTCCTAGTATGTCCTCCAACTCCTCCCAATCTTCCAGAAGTGTCCTACCTATGGATATGGACAGGATGATACGAGCCTTCCTGAAAGCTCAGATGGGTTTGGGGTTTCTGGCTTCCCCAACCCATAGGTCAGGGATCCAATCACCCACCCCCTTCGATCACTCCTCATCCGAACAGTGGCTTGGATTCTCAGGGACTTGAGAGGGGTGGAGGCTAGGGGAGCTTTAGGACCCAGTCTAGGCCCTTCCCTGATGGGATCAGTGGCTGTCACTGTTTCTGTTCCCCTGGGACAGGCCACCCGGCTGGCCCTGTCGAGCTAGGGTTCATGGAATTGGATTTAGGCCTGGGTTTTTCAGATTGGTCTCTTCCACTGGGTGCCTCAACCTTTGACAGTTCTGGTCCGGTGCCGTCCAGCAGAGTGGCGGAACTGGGGGGGGGGGTCCATCCTTTCTTCCACCAAGGTTTTATCAGTGGGAGAGGGGGATGGAACCTCTTCTAGTCCTTCCACCTTCCAGGCTGCCAAAAGATCCTTCTCTGCTATCATAGCTGCTTTTCCCATGCATGGTTCTCCTACTCAGCCCAAGTTTTTGAGCGGCTTGTCTCATCCTGCTCCAGGTCAGCCCATCTGAATTAGTCTCCAGGGGATTTCCCCTCCACAGGGGTCCCTTCCTCTTCTGAGTCTTCCCCACCACCTCCGGCAGAGGAAGTTCCCAGGAAGAGGACTTGTAAGAGGAGACATCTCGACTCTGCTATGGAGTCTCTTAGCGAGGATATGGATGCTGATTAGGGGGATGGGTCCCCAAGATCTCCATTGAAGGACGTCTCCTTTGGAGACATACTCAAGATCCCCAAGGCCAAAGGCGGTTGGTCTACCCAAATCCTGTCCTCAGAGGAATCCTTTTTCCTGGAGGCTTTCGTTACAGGGCCATGTGCCTCCTGGGTGCCCCCCCCCCCGCTGATCCTCTTATTGACCTTGTGGCCAGCAGGGCCTGGAAGGAGCCAGATACTGTGGAGCCAGTGCCCAAAAAAGCAGACAGATTTTTGACCCCTCCTCCAGATAGAACTTTTTGATCCAAAGCAGTCTCAGTTGATGCTATTGTGGTGGCCGCTGCCACCAAAAAGGAGTTGGCATAGCAGAGTTCTTCTGTCCATCCACCCAACTGTGAGTTGAGGGCTGTGGACAGATTTGGAAAGCGGGTGTTCACTTCGGCTGCTTTCAGTCTGTGAGCACTAAATTACCTTGCGCATTTTACCAATCTCCAGAGGGATTTGGTAAAAAAATCTGTCTTCTTCCCTCTCTGAGTCCATGTTTGAGGAGGAATTCAAGGCTATTTCTCCAAAGCTGTCAACCCTTCATTCAGTGGTGAATTCTTCCATGAGACTCATTTCCGATTCTGTGGAAGGGTCCTCATGGGCTGCGGGCTCAGGTATCACTATTAGGCATCATGCCTGGCTCCCCTTGAGTGGGTTTGCAGAGACCTTCAAGACATCATTTAACACCCCCTTTGATCCACTCTCTTTGGTCCCACTGTGAAAGACACTTTGACCTGCAGTGAACAGGAAGGGAAGACCTTGTCGGCCATTGGGATCAGGTTTTCTGCCCCTTAGATGTCCTTTTCCAGGACCCAGAAGGTGAGTAAGAAAATGTGGTTCAGGAAGGCACAGTCTCCCTTTCAGGATGTTCAGGAGGATTCCTCATCCAGGGGATGGGGAAGAGGTTTCAATGGTAGACATCACCCAAGGGGCAGAGGAGGCCCACAAAACCAAGGTTCCAGGGAGCCCTTTTCTGAGAAACCTTTACAACATCCCTGAGGTGTTGCTCGATGGTCCTTCCCTGGAGGCAGTTGGGGTTGATTATCGCTGCACCCATTAGCCTGGGCAAGTATTCAAAATGATCTGTGGGTGCTAGTAATTGTATCCAGGGGTTATTGCATTCCCTTTTTGGAAATTCCCCCAAAATACAGTCCTCTTCCAGACACCCAATCAAGAAGAGGCAGCCTGAAAGGAGTTCATAAGCCTTCTTCAAAAATGAGCCATCCAACAGGTCCCCACAGGACAGAGAGGATCCGGAACTTATTCCCACTTCTTTTTGGTTCCAAAGAAAACAGGGGATCTACGTCCTATTTTGGATCTCAGTTGCGTGAACCAATTCTTGCAGAAGTCGAAGTTGTGCCTCTATTGCACAGCAATGACTGGATGTGCTCAGTAGACCTCGAGGACATGTACTACCATGTAAAGATGGATCAACAGTCCAGGAGGTTTCTCCATTTTTGCTTGGGAGTTGATCATTTCCAGTTCCGGTCCCTGCCTTTTGGTCTCACCTCAGCCCCCTGGGTGTTCACCAAACGTATGGCAGTGGTAGCAGCTCACATCCGACTGCAGGGAATCCAGGTTTTTCCCTATTTGGACAATTGGCTCCTGATGGCCCCCACAGGGTATCAACTACTGGACAATATTCACTACGTTCTCTCCCTGTTCCATCACCTGGGGATCACAGTGAACATTGTGAAATCCTTTCTGACTCCAGCACAAAAATTGGAATTCATTGGCACTCTGTTGGACACCTCCTCGAAGGGTGTTGCTTATTCATGATGAGGTTCAGACCTTGCTGGAGTTAACCTGCTCTCCAGTCTCACTCATTCTCAGGGCTGTAGGATTCCTGGCTGCAGGCATTTATTTGGTTCCAATGGCTCGGTACATTCAGTGGACCCTCGAAGTTCAGTGGTCAGCATGGCAGTGTTCCCTATCTTTTCCCATTCAGCTCACCCCGGTGTGTCACAAGCATCTTTCGTGGTGGATCCGATCTCCGGATCTCCTAGCAGGCAGGCCTTTCATTCCTCCTACTCCTGTGGCGACAGTCACCTCAGACGCTTCCCTCCTGGGGTGGAGGGGGCATTTCCAGGGACAGGCGGTCCAAGGAACTTGGTCACCCTCTGAGACCAAACTGCACATCAATGTTCTGGAGATGAGAGCAGTCCTTTTATTGTTGCAAACCTTTCAAGACTGCCTTCATCGCCGGACGATTGCGGTTCTATCAGACAATATGGCTGTTGTGTGGTATATAAATAAGCAAGGGGGCACACATTCTTATCTGCTGTGTTGCGAGGCCATGAGGGTATGGGAGTGGGTGATGGCCATAGGCTACTTTCTCACTGCAATGCCCATTCCCAGAACATCCAACTTGTTAGCGGACAAATTGAGCAGGGCTATCTTGACTCCTCACGAGTGATCCCTGAATGCAGTGGTGGCTCAACAGATCTTCCATCAGTGGGGTTATCCAAGCTGTGATCTGTTTGCATCTCCTCTCAACCACAAATGCAACAACTTCTTTGCATTGATCCCCCCAGAGGGAGAATCCCCCAGGGACACGCTCTCCCACAATTGGCCTCCAAGTCTCCTGTATGCCTTTCCTCCATTACCCCTAATTCCCAGAGTACTTCAGAAAGCTAGATGCCTCAAGAGTCAAATTATCCTCATTGCCCCCTTTTGGCCTTGGCAGGTGTGGTTCCTCCTTCTGCAGTCTCATTTGAGGCATTTACCCTGGGTGCTCGATCCAATTCCAGATCTGCTATCTCATCCTTCTCTCCTACCACTCCTGAATCTTCAGACCCTACATCTGACAGAGTGCCATGTCCACATCCAGTGATTTTGGCTAAGTCCAGGCTAGCTTCACCCGTGAAGGAGATTATTCTTGCTTCCCAGAGGTCTTCTACCAGAAAAGTTTATTCCAGTAAATGGAAGAGGTTTTCGGTTTGGGCAAAGAATAAGAATTTTAGACCCCTTCTCCACCCCTATTCCTGAAATACTTCTCTTCTTGACCTCTCTCTTTAAAGAAGGAGCTAGTTTTTCCACTGTCAAGGTACAGTTGGCAGCGATTTCAAATTTTCACCTTGGGGGTGATTCAACCTTTTCTGCACACCTCTGTAACGCCTTTTTAAAAGGGATTTTTCTATTAAGGCCTCCTGTTAAAATCCTTTTCCTCCATGGGATTTGACTTTGGTGCTTCAGGCTTTAACAAAACCTCCCTTTGAACCAGCGGCTTCATGCAATATTAAATTTCTCTCCTGGAAGACTGCCTTTTTAGTGGCAATTACTTCGGCAAAGAGAGTCCTGGAGTTGCAAGCTCTTACTGTCAAGCCACCCTATTTAATTTTTCCACAAGGACAGCGTGTCTCTAAAACCTCATCCATCCTTCATGCCTAATGTGGCTTTACTAGCAAATATCAACCAATGTATTCACTTACCAGTATTTTCCCCTAAATTTTCCAATAAAGGGGAATATATTCTGCACACATTGGACATTAATCATCACCTTTGCTTTTATTTATATCAAACACGAGAATTTAGGCATTCAGACCAACTATTTGTGGCTTTCTCTGTTAATAGAAAAGGCAGGGGTATTTCGAAAGTCACGATTTCCTGTTGGATTTCGCAATGTATTTCCTTTATATATTCTTCAGAAGGTATTTCCTTAGCTACACCAGTGAGGGCTTATTCAACCAGGGCAGTTTCTACTTCCATTGCCTTTGCAGATCGTCAATCTTTAGATGACATTTTTGCAATAGCAAAACATGGTCTTCTCCCCACACTTTTGTTTCCCACTAGAAGTTGGATTTGATTTCCAGAGGAAGGGCTTCATTTGGTTCTGCAGTTCTTCGGCATGTCCATCCTTGAGACCTCCCAGGAATTAGGTAGCTAGGGACTCTGACCCTAACGTGAGGAATGGTGACTAGATAACATCAGATTTATAGTTATGTACTTACCGTAACTTGGCATCTGTGTTATCTGTAGTCACCATTCATCACAATCCCACCCTCCAGCCCCTTGCCTGGAAGATTGGTTGGATTTGGAGGTTGTATTTGGTTTCTATGATTTATCTGTCTTCCTTTCTTGTGCAAACTCGATCTGAGGGAGTGTAGAGCAGCAGAGCATTATGGGAGGGGAGGAACTTGAGCTAAGCTGCATTCTGAGTATGCTGGCTCAGATCCGGTATTGGATCCAAGACCCTAACATGATGAATGGTGACTACAGATAACACAGATGCCAAGTTATGGTAAGTACATAACTATAAGTCATCTACAATACTGAAAATAAAAAAAAACACTAGATAATATCGAGAGAGGAAAACTATTAACTCTCCTGATATTAAAACTAAACCCCTCATAACACTACCCTCAAATTTGTCTGAATAGTGGCAGTTTTATGGGGCAGTTTTACTGATGGTAAAATGTAGGGTTAGGGTTGGAGGATGGGGCAACATTAGGGTTAGGGTTAGCACCCATTACTAAAAAGGGCAGGGTGTATATGTATGTATTTTTGTTATAAAAGGCCAAAGTGTCAGTGGTATATATGCAGCTATGAAGAGAATTCAAACTTATGTGGATATTACAGACAGCAAAGCTGCATTTGAGTTGGTTTCTGTAAAAGGCAGTAATATTACTTAATTTCAGGATAAGGAATATGCAGTACATGCCCATAGCATACCTATTGCTTGACTGTATTACGTTAGAAATACAAGATCCATTTCTCTGTAAAACTGATCTTTCCTGTCAAAGGAAAATGTCACCACTAAAAATCACTGTACTGCTAGGGTAAAAATGGCCCGGCAGTCTTCATTGTTAATCTGTGTCTAAGATCTTGATGATGGAAAGCCAGTGTTTGGTACAATGTGTACCTGAAAATGCATGTGTACATATCTATACACACACAAGCCCAGTTCCTGGAAACTTTAATTAATAACTGTTAAAGTGTGATTGAGATATTGCCTCCTATATGTAGTCATCAAATGCAGATTTTTACAGGCATGCCTTTGTCACAGACTGCAAAGATGCATTATATCCAGCGCCTGGCAAGTGTGAGTGTATCACTTCCTTTTAGGGCAGAAAACACAGCACATCTAGAGTATGAAGAGGTTGCATTACATCAAAAAAAAATCTTGTACATCCTTCAGGGAACTGAGCTTTTCTGTCTTTGGAAAAATGTGACCACCAAAAGTCCCTACACTGACAAGGGTCAAATGGCCCAGTCAACATCACCATTAAGCTGTATATATCTTTTTATGAGTGGAATATTTGTCCTGATGCATTTTGTTTCTGAATATAATTCCCTAACATTGTTGAAAGGTTATGCAGCTATTATCACCAAATGCAGGATTGCACAGGCAGAGTTATGCAATGCTCATTTTCAGTAATGTTTGTTTTCAGTGTAAGAAATTCAATGCATGTCCAGAACATGCTTGTACTGAATTTTATTACAGTAGAAATGCAAGTCATATATATTTTTATTACACTTGACAAATAAGATCACCCTTCTTCAAAAAAAAAATATATATACTTATATATATATATATATATATATATATATATATATATATATATATATATATATATATAGATATGGGTCTACTTCAGTAGACAGACCGCTCACTTACCTGACATGCAGTTGCCTGAGATGAGAAGACCAACATCCGGAAGACTGATGTTTCACACGAGGTAAGTAACCGCTTGGCCATCCCGATTAAATTAAAGTAAGCAAAACTAAACCCACCGATGTGTGGGACTTTGCCCCCCAAAGTTTCCTATGTGGGGGCGCCCCCCACCCCCTAACTAAATATACCAGCTCTGAGAATGCACTACCACTTTTCCAAAGTCTCTAGATTTTGTCCTTTATATTTTTGCACTTCCTCAGTCACTTCTTTTTCCAAATAGCCCAAGGTTTCTTGGTCTGTATAATGTTTCCTTCATAAATCTGTTGTATTAATGATTACAATTTTTTATTTGAAACTTCTGACAGTTTTTCTAATGGACGTATTTTGCTTTTTAATTTCTCTCTTAATCTTTTTGTATATCTTCTGCCTGGAAATTCTGGGCTTCTTGCATAATAGTAACAATACATAATTTCTTTCTTATCCTCAATAGTCCACTCATCATCTTTATGGCTCTTTTTTGGCCTATCAGTTTTTGTGGAATAATACCCCCCTCCCCCCGGGCCTGGCCTAGCCCAGTTGTAGAAATGCTTCCATGTCTTGAGGATTCTACACTGCAACATTTTCCAGTCCTGGGACCAGAGCACCTACCAGGATTAGGCACTTTTTTATCCTGGCTCTTGTGCATCCAGCTATCTTTTTATTTTTAAGCTACTTCTGTCCATGACATGTGCTATATAAAATACAGTCTATATATCAGTGTTGTCTTAGTGAGATTTTGTGAAAAACAGGATCCACCTCATGAAGGTACTTGACAAGACTTGAGCATGAATTAAATTCCAACAATACTACTCTCCTTTGCATGCTGAAGTATTATCTCTCCATTTGGACCACTGGCTCAGTATAAGTGGCTCAATTTACAATTAGTTTGGCACATTGTGTATTGTTCCTGAGGTTGTATACATAGCTGAATAATGCTTTTTGATTGGCCTTAGCCTAGGAGGCCACTTTTACCTCAAATTTAGCTTTGGTAGACTTAATTAGTTCCGAGTTGCCTATTTAGTTTGATGATGGAGCTCTTTTTTATCATGCAGTGTCAGTGGCACACTCACCTTTTGTGCAGAAGGCTGTGGGTTTTATTCTTACACCAAGTAGAGTAACTACTAACACTGCAGTGCAGCAAAAAGGGGTGCTGCACTCCTGAGTGTGAAGTCCTTTGGATGAGATGTTAAATGGAGGCCCCATATGCTTGAGTTGGTGGTAGCTCATGTGGATGTACAAGACCCCACAGCACCTATAGAAAACAGTAGGAGTCCTTTATTTATAAACAGAAAATAATTCTTCTCTGCAACATGTTTACAAATATATGGATATACAAATATAATCCAGATAGGGAAGAAACAGTGCAAATAACACCAATAAACAATCGAAGAGCACTGTTGAGGAGTACAAAACACCGGTCAGCCCAGTAATAATCATAAGCGTTTCTTAAGAATAATTGAAGAATAAAAGCGTTAAATGCCAACTAAAATACAGCGTTTTTCATCTGAACACTGTATTTTAGTTGGCGTTTAACGCTTTTATTCTTCAATTATTCTTAATAAACGCTTGTGATTATTACTGGGCTGACCGGTGTTTTGTACTCCTCAACAGTGCTCTTTGATTGTTTATGGATATACAAATATATTTACACATGTTCATAATTTTCCTTTCAATCATTCCAAGTTTTCATCCTTATTAGATCCCTACTCCTTTTTCCATAACCACCATCTTATTTTACTTAGCATTGTTGCTAAAATCTATTTGCATTAAACATAATTTCATTTATCCTTTCATTCCATATAACCCATATGACATAAAATAACGTAACATATTTTTTGTCTATTCTTATAATATCCATATTTAATTGTATCCATGTTTACTATATGTATTTTTATATCTTCAAAAACTTCTTTACATTGTTGACCATAACTTTTTTTACTCTTTCACTTTTCAAAAACTCGTTCAGTAGTTTCTTCTTGACAGTGTAAACATATTCTATCAATTATTTTTATTATTAATTTTTATTTGGCATATTTTCTTTTACTGGTGATTTACCTGTTACCAATCTTATTAAAAAGTCTCCACAAACAATCCTGGCAGTCTACTTTTTTATTACACCGTTTGTTTCTTATTTTTATAACTTTTATTTTTTTTCATATGTTAGATTTCCCATGGTTTTCCATAGTAATGTTTTATCATTACATTCTTAGGCCATACTTTTCCTTCTTTTTCTGTATCATTAATATTTATTTTCCACAAAAATATTTTTTCTTGGTAACATTTTATTTCTTCATTTATACACTGTTTTTCTCTTTTAATCTTTTTTTTTACCATACACCAAATTTATTATAGTTACATTTATACAATTTTACTACTAATCATTCATCTTTTCATTTATCCACTTTAATACTTTGTACAAATTTAGTGAAGCGGCATATACTATTGGTTTAATTAACCCTAAACCTCCTTCCTCTTTATTGACATTAAATAAAACTATTTTCCTGCGTTTAATCTAGAACCCCATATGAATGAAAAACATCTGCAATAATTACTTTCCAAATGCTGTTGGCAGCATAAATACACTTGCTAATGAATTTATCAAATAAGCCTTTTTTTTCTGAAAGATGATTTACCTGTTCCAGAAAAGACAGGTTTGTTTTATTTCTTCTATTGTTTTTCCCATTGAATTCTATTTGCATCTTTATTCCCAAATGTTATACCTAACACAGATTTCATTCATAGTAAAATATATATTCCTATCTTGACTGCATCACTAAACCTTTACTTTTCTCTTTATTTAAAGCCATCCCTATCACCTGTAGACACACATTTGTGAAAACTATTAATTTTTTCATCCAAATTTTGTTTTTTTTGCAGTTATTGTAATGTCATCTGCATATGTTAACATGACTGGAATTCTCAACCCTTCAGTCATTATATACCATGCCTGCTTCATTTTATAATTTATTTTACATACTGTCAGATTCATAATTAATGCAAAAAGTATATAACTCATTGGGAATCCTGGTCTTACACCACTCTCCATATGCACCTCTTGGCTTAACCAGCCACTTACAGGTATTTTTACTTTATTATTACTGCATGCTGACATGCATACTTTCCTAACCTTCTCACTTATACTATTTCATTATTATCAATAAGGTTTCATGTCCAGTTGTATCAAATGCCTTATTAGGGTCTCCTATCATGATTTTCTCTTCTTCTTTTCTATTTTTCTATTCTTAATACCATCCACAATTTCTCTATCATTAATAATTCTTAACAACCCTTCCCCTTTACACTATATATACTATCTTCCATAATATTTTCATTTTAGTTTTAAATCTCTTTTGTATTGTTTTCATTAACATCTTATAATCATTATTATTCAATACTGTCAACCTCCAGTTTTTTAATTGTCTTCTTCCATATGAATTTAAGTATTCCACTGCATAATTGTTTATACATAAAACCTTCATTTAACCATTCGTTCAAAATCTTTAAAAACATATTATACCCTATTCCTTCTGGTCCTGCAGCAGAATCTATATTTACTAATACAAAAAAGGAAAAAAGTATTTATCTAATACTTGATCTAGCTCATATAAAGAAATCTCCTTTTCCAACTCCTTATTTTCCTTTTCTGTTAACTTTTTTACTTTCCATGTTATTTTCACAGCCTTCTTTTTCTTTAAACGTTTCTTGTACATATTGTACTACACTGTTCATAGTCTTTTCCTGAATTTTTTGTCTTCTGCTTTTACATTTTTATTTCTCTTATTACACTACCATTTTCCTTTTCTAATCTGTTTAAGTAAATCATTACTGCTTCTATTTTTACTTTTAAACATATATTTGCTTAAATAACAATTTTTTTTCTTTCATATAATTATTTTTCTTTGTCAAAGTACTTTCTGTCATTAGTACTAAAAAACCTGAGGTATTCAACCAACTTTATTAAAATCATCTTTATTACAGCCTTGGTGCATGTTTCATTTTTCCTGCATTCAGTCATTGTTTGCTGAGAATTCTCTTGCTTTTAAGGTACTTTCTGTCATTATATTCTAACTCTTCCAATGTATGTGCTTTATAGTTTTCTTTTTCTACTTTTCTGACATCGTATTGCCACTGTAAAAAAAAAATTTATATTTTTCCTTAAATATCACCCACCATTCAGACAAATTTTTTATAAAATGTTTTCATAGTAATATGATCTTTCCATAACTGTATTGCTAATCTCTTTCCTTCTTCATTCCATGTTTTCTCATTTATCCTTTTTATTGCTTTGCATATTTTATATATTCCTTGTTTTCCTTTATCTCTAACTCTAACCACATTGCAAGATGATCAGAAAATCCTGTTTCAACTACAGCTCCTATAACAAAACCTTTTGATACTGTAAAATAATATTTTTCAGTTGTATAACTTCCCCTTTTATAAGTCCATGACTTTTTCCCAAAGTTTTAATTTACCACATTTTATAACTTCTAACATTTCTTATATCATTTATTTTTTACACTTTCCTCTTAAATCACAATTAAAGTCTTCTGTTATTATAATATTCATATTTATCACTGCATGGTCTAAATTCTGATGAAATAAGCTTTCCCTTTCTTTATAATTAGTATAAGCATATAATGTTATAACCCTATATACTTGTTCTTTCCATTTAAGTGTACAATCCCATTTTTGCTAAATTTATATCTAATATCCTTGCTGTATTTCTACAGACTATAGTTATTCCAGAACATCTCCCACTTCCCCAATTCCAAATTATATTTTCTCCCTATGTGTCTTTTAATATAATTGCATCTATAATCACAAGTATTACAGCACTCCAAAATCCCTATTCTTCCTACTATATTTTTATACTATTCACATTTACAGAAATAATTCTAAAATGTTCATTTTCCCTTTTCCTTAGATTCATAGTTTCATAGTAAATTACTAGGCTACCTGCCTTAACAGGCCATTCCAAGCCTAGCCAATCTCTCTCCCAAAGGTGATAATCAAACACTGTACCTTGTGTCTGTAAGTCAAACATCTTAACCATTATACACACTTCCAACCATTAGCTGTATATATTTTCTTTCATCCATTTCCTTTCTTTTTTCCTTTGTACGTATCCCTTTATTTTTTCTGTCCTTTACCAATGTAATTCATTTTTTATGTTTTATTATCTCCCAATTTATGTCTTCATCACTTATTTCAGAGCCACCTTCTATGGCCTCTTTATTATTTTTTCATCTAATTTTTCTTCTATTTCTACTTTTTCTAAATAGTATTCTATTTGTTCATTTTCTTCTCCTTCTTTACTCTTATTTTCATTTTACAATCCATCTATAAATGTCCAATTTTGTTTAAATTTATAACATTTCCATTCACTTTTTTTGCATCGTGTCCCATTTCCCCACAAATATAACATTTTCTTGTATCACAGTTACTTATCACATGTCCTTCTTTTCCATAAAAATCATGTTTCGGGTCCCCGGTATTTTACAACACCCATATTCCCCTCCACATTTATCATGCTTAGTATAAATGTGATTTTTTTCCTCTTTCTTTTTTAACACAATATTCAATCCCATCTGCCTGTCCATATACCCATTTTATCATAAACTTTTGCAGTGTCCAGTACTTCTTTACACAAAGTTTTCAAATGTCCTTGCAAAGTCTATCTTTCTGCCTCTGTTTGAAATTGTACATGAATTTTCTTTTTTGTTTTCCTATTAAATGTTTTTACCATATAAAGATTCCATGGGTTATAGTCTTTCATTTTTAAATATTTTCCAAGAAAATTTTCCATTGAAAGAACAGTCTGAGACAAAATGTCTTTTTATTAATAAGAATAAATGCTCTTATCTCATGTGCTTTTTACACCCAAAGGCACTATTAAATTGTCCCGCAGTTCACACCTGTCCATTTCTTTGTCTTCTTTATTTGAATCCATACTTTGTATTTCTTTTTTTTCTGCCTTTTCTTTTCTGCTACTCCACTTTTGCCTTCTTTTCTTTCTCTGCATATGTTTTCTTTTCCATCTCACCAATATTCTTCAGGATTGACACTGTGTCTTTCTTTTGTATTTTCTTCATAATATCCTCCCAGGAAGCATCTCTTTCATTTTCTAACTCTGCATCACCATTTCTTTAAGTAAGCCATCTTACAACTCTCCCAGCTGGAGGGCTGTAATTATACATCCATCATTTTCTGACTCAACTCCATCAAACTGATTTTTTTAAACATCTTCTCAGAATCCTGCATGCATTCTTCAGTCTCAGTTCTGGCTTTCTCCTCCATTTCTCTCACCACTCCATTGACTCCTTTTCTTTCCATCTACCTCTCTGTGTATCCAGGCTGCCTCTGCACCTGGAATGGAAACAGGAAGTGCTTATGTGAAATGGGTCCTATTCACAACAGTGACAAGTAGGGTAAGTTCCCCAGTGCCCTGGCTAAATTTCCTCTTAAATGCCACCTCAGGTCTCCCCTGAAAAGAGGCTAGTAGCCTATTGGGACTAACCCAGTCAACAAAGGATAAATAAAAAAATAAAACAAATAAATATCTTGCTGAGCATTGCCCTTCCTATCCTTTGACATGATTTTCTTCCTTTTGCTATCCAACCTATTTATGTTAGAATTCCAAAAGGGTGGTGTGCTTTAGTCCTGTTGTTTTTGTTATGTACTACTACTTTTATATATTTGCATAATGATTGCATAGGGATTTTGTGAATGACTCTGCATACACACTTGTGTTCCCTGGTTTTGTGGGGGGGTCCTGAAATTTTGCCACTGTGTCACTTCAAAGTAGGAAGTCTGCCTTAGAATAATTCCTGGATGTTCCAAGGTTAGCTGGTGTCACAGGCTTTGTTTTTTTTTTTATTTCAAAGGAGACAGGTTTATGGTCTGACCTGACCAGTGAGGACATTAATAGTAGTGGGTGGAACATTCCCCCATGTTGGTGAGGACTAGGTCATAGATGTTTGTGTCCCTCATGAGTGTACAGACTACCCGGTCCAGGTTGTTCATGTTGACAAAGTCCAGGAATATTTGGGCCTGGAGGTTTGGGGTTATGTGTGATTTATAGTTTCTGGTGGGGTAGATGAAGTGATCCTTGAGACAACAATTGCCATATCTTTCTTAAGAGAGCTTACTACTCAGGCCATCTTGGAACACCAACCTGGTCCTCAATGCAGACCATTTCCATGCATTAGAACTTTACTTGTATTTTCAGGGCCAGGGCAGGTTTTCAATGGTCATACTATAGTGTCTTATATCTCTTGCTTCTCTGGCAGGTCAGCCACCCCCTCACTCTCTAAGCTGTGTGAATCATCCCATGAGTCGGTACTAAAGGCAGTTGTATTGTGACTTTTACTGTTCACTATCACAGCATCATTCATATTATTAGAGAGAACTGGGCCATAATTACTGAGACCTCATATCTAATGGACATATCTAATTTTTGCTTCACTGTATAGATTTTCAGATCTCTGCTGAAGGTGTTTTTCCCCCCTCCCCCTATTTCTCTGTGTCTTAAGTTGGTATAACTGATTTTACATCCTGTGTGTTATCTGACCATCTCAAGGATTACTTCCATAAAGTTAGACCCTCTTAGTAAAAAAGTCTGCATATCATTGCTGGAGCCTTCCTGTGTCCTGAAAGAGTGCTCTTCAAACTATCTGGAGATATACAGAGCTGAGTATATTTTTCTGGCACTTCAGAGTTGTGTACTGGTAATTGTTGTTTGACTAATTTTATATCATTGCTGGCTGACTTCAGAGTTGTGCACTGTTATTTTTGCTTCACTGTATAGTTTTTCAGATCTCTGCTGAAGGTGTTGGTTTTCCCATACCCACCCTCCCTATTCCTGTGTTGTTGTTTAAATTTGTTGTTTAAATTTGGAGGTTTTTGCAGTTGCCCGCCCCCACTGTAGATTTGATCTGGGACCAGTCCCATCTCTTTACCTCCTTCTACCTAACAGACTCCTTCTGCATTGTTTTTAGTCATTTTTAATTTAATTGCATTTTTTAAACTGTTTGGTCTAACATTGCTACATACTCAAGTGTGCTAGCTTGCACTGCATTTGAATTGTTTTGACTGCTGTTTTAGCTACTTTTCTGTATATATAACAAAAAAAAATACCTTTCCTGTAACTAGTGTAGTCCAGATTCAGATTTGCTGTATCCAGGACTGTATGTAAACTTCTGAACCCCCCCCCCAAAGCTTTCTGTGTTGGAGGGAAGCCTTCTAGCTTATCAGTGGGAGTGGTAAGCACTAGTTAACCTATCTACCTCATAAGGAGTGGTTCTACCCCAGAAATTGTAGTTATTGGCCATTTGGGCAGTTTTTCCATCTCTCTCAACTTTCTGATTTAAAAGCCCACATTTGCACTTGTTTCCCCCCTTTCCTGTAACTAGTTTAGTCCAGATACAGATTCTTACTTTTAGCACTTGAATTTGCTTATTCGTGATCAGCACTTGTTCAGAACTTGTAAGCACTAAATAACCTACTAATTACTACAGCACTCAACCTTCCTCATTACCTAGAGGAAAACAGTTTTGGTACTTACTTTCCTCACTTGCTTAGAAAAACAGCTCTTGTACTCACTTTCCTCACTTATCTAGAGGAAAATACTTTTTTATTCAGGCATGTCCAAGGGTCAGCTCCCAGTGTTCTCTCCTGCCTATCTGATGAATCTGGGCATCTTGGGGCAATGTAGAAATTGCCTCATGTACACAGACAACCCTCTCCTCCTACCACCCAACACTACAACCTGTGAGAGATGCACTTATCTAGCCAAACTGGAGGTAAAGCTCTCTCCAATCAAGACTGAACTTGACAGTCAAGAGGAGAAGGTAAACACTTGCACCACACCACACTCATCACATAGTCTCACTAAATCTACACCACCAAAATCCACACATAGAAACACAAAAACATTTTCAGAGGCTCTCAATAATAATCTGCTCAAGCAACAGAGACCTCCAAAGCAGAAATGCAAGCAACCTCCACCCCCCAACACAACCCAAATGACACATAGCCCGCAGACTCAGTGTGCCACTCAACCACAGCCAATAAGGCAAAACAACATACCCAACACACTAGTCATAGGCGACTCTATAGTCAAGCACACTGATGTCCCACTCACCAGGCTAAACAAGGAGAAAGTTACTGTCATGTGCCAGGATCCACCACATAACTCACGCACTCAGGTCACTCCACAACAAGTACAAATATGACTCTGTCATTGTCCATGATGGTGTGAACGACCTGAGACGTACCTCCCTGGACTACATGAAAAGAGACATGGAAGAGCTCTCCGATCTTGTAGCCCAGGCAGGTATGACCCTAGCCCTGAGTAGCATTCTGCCATCACCCAGAATGATGCCACAGTACAAGGACAAAATGATTGACTTCAACAATTGGCTAAGCTTCTGGTGCCATTCTAAAGGGATCCAGTATCTGTCTGCCTGGGATGACATGGTCGACAGACCACGATGCTTTGCCAGAGATGGCCTGCACCTATCACTGCTGGGATTCCAGATACTGGGTAAGGTTCTTGCCGCCCCTACAGTGCCTTTTTTAGGCATGGTTCAAATGACAAATTCACCACCATAACAAGAACAGGCAAGCAAAAACTGAGGGTGATGCTACTCAATGCTAGAAGTCTAAATCTCAAAATTCACTCACTCGAGGCACTCCTTAAAATGGAGAACATCGATATCTGTGCAGTGACTGAGACCTGGTTCAAGGCTTCAGAGAGCACCCCTGCACTACCAGGCTATAACTCATACCACACTTTTTGGCCATGTAACCTGGACCGGAACACCAAAGGCGGAGGTGTGTCCATATTCATTAAGGATATCCACACCTCCAGGCTAGTTGCTCAGCATAATGCAGCCGAGGTTATCCAAGTGCAACTAACTCTGGGCAAAACTGCAATCCAAATTGTAGCTTGGTACAGATCACCCAGCCTATCTAGATCTTTCCAAGGCTTTCGACACCATCCCCCACTTTGGAATTATAGATAAACTCACTAAACTAGGTATAAATCCTTATGTCACAAGATGGGTTGCTAACTGGCTCACTGACAGAACCCACACTGTGAAAGTAGCAGACTCCATATCTGACTTCAGACCACAGGGTTCAGTCCTGGGTCCTCGCCTGTTTGGTATCTACTTCACTGAAGTACAGGCTAACACAGAAGGTCTTTGGCTAATGAAGTTTGCAGATGACTGCAAACTAGGAGCCATAATCGAAACTCCTAATGATGTGGGCATCCTACAAAAGGGCCTTGCTGAGACAGATGCCTGGTGTCAAAGCCATGGCCTCAAGCTCAATGCCAAAAAGTGCATTGTCATTCCTTTTGGTAAAAACTCAGTACCCATCAACTACCACATAGGTGGTAGTCTACTTAACACCAAAAGTGTGATGAGACCTTGGGACACAGGTGGACAGTAGTCTCTCCTTTGATAATCACATCGCCACAGTAGTCAGGAAATCCTTCTATGTGGCACACCTCATCACAAAAGGTTTCTCATCCAGGAAAAAAGAGGTCATTGTTCCCTCTACTCGTCACTCATTAGACCCATTATAGAGTACAATGCCCCTTTTGGTATGTACCTCACAAGACATCTACAACAACTGGAAAGGCCACAGAAATACCTCACAAAGAGGATTACCGGCCTCAAAGAGATGCCCTATGCAGACCGTCTCAAAAAACTGCAGCTTTACTCTATTGCATATCACCTACACAGAGGCGATCTCTGCCAAACACACAAAGCTATGTTGAACCCAGAGCTTTTAGACATGCTCCACTTAAATAAATCCCAATCCCTACGAGCTACATGCTCTAGGGACCTAAACCTCATCACCACAATAAACAGAACATGCTGTAGGGATAGATTCCTGTCCCAGAGACTTCCATACTCTGGAACAAACTACCTATCTATATCAAACAAAGCTCCTCATTAGCACTGTTCAAGAAAAATATTGATGATTGGATGGGAGATAGGAAATTCACCCTGGGGATCACTTCTGTGGCTCTGCTTGACAGTGGCACAGGAAGATAATTTTCTTGGGTGGCGAAAGCCAGGGTACCTTTGGCTAGGCTTATATAGGCCCTAGGGCCAATAGCCTAGTACCTACCTATGAACCTATGAGCTCTGCACTCTACATCAGTGTCTGACAACTGTACCGGTGGTAGAGCAGACATCTAATAGTCACATGCATAGGAGTGAGATGTAGTTCATATAGAGAGAGGACAGTTCTCCATGTGCCAAATTTGCTTCCCCTTCATTTAATACAAAAAAACTCTTTCCCCCAGCCACAGTATGGTTTCCCCTACCAGGTTTTCACCATTTGGAGGATGGTGACCTTGTAATAAATACTGCTAATAACAACTTTTTGCTTGCAGAGGAAGTTTGATAAGATTTCACAGCTCTCACTTTAAAAAACAGATGAGCCTATATGGGGAACAGTAAGAGACAGAGGATAATGGTGGAGATGACGGTCAAAACAGAGACATAAATAAGTAAATAAAATGTTAAAGGTAATTGCGTTTAAAGGAGGTATAAAACATTTACACATACAACCTGTTGCCGTAGATATTTGATGTACAGAGTTATGATATTCATAGGTTCACTGGTTTGGTGAACAAGCTCAAGGGTTATAAGCCATCGATCAGACTGAGGACCAAAATTCCATGTTGGAAATCGTGGGTGACCATGTGGTCATTCGATTCATTCTTTAAGGTATAAATTGATGGACTAAGTTAAATTGAGAGGAGGAGTTTATTCCATAGAAATCTGAGATTTGACATATGAAGTTGTCAGTCTTCATGGTAAAGGTGATATTCATTTTTACCAAGGTCAAGTGATCTGAGTGATCTTGTGTTTAGATCACCAGAGGGTATTCTAAGCATTAAATTATTAGCCTAGCTATTTCAAGCATCTCTAAAACAAACAAAAGCTAAATAACATGTCTTATGTGTTTATATAAATTTAACAGGTCTGTTTGGAATGGATGACAATTACAAGAAAGTTTAATTATGTTTCACTCTGCACTGGTACTTCTATTTACACAAATGAGTAGAGGAGTAAGAGGGAGGTAATAAGTGATAAGGAATGAAAAGGTGGTAGCACAGACTAAAAATGGGTTGGGTAGGAGGGAAGAGGAGGATGCAGCTGAAGAGACAAGTGCAAATAAAAGAGAAAAAGAAATAAAAAGTCAGTATGATGGTGCTGAGAGTAAGAAGGGAGGTGTGATATGAAGAATGCTTATCTTTAATTCTTACTTGAATGAAGGTCTAAAGTAGAGGTCTGTAAACCAAAAGATAAGATTCATTAACAAATTCCATTGGTGCAGTATATCAGGACCTGCTGTGACCATAGCCCCGTGGTGTTTTTAATAATGAAATTTTAGCTGCTGCAATCAAAAATCAGTATACATATTTGAGGTTTAGTAATATTTATATGTTTTGTCAATATTGTTAATAACTGACATATTTATAAAAATGAAACAAAGTCTTAAGGGACAACAAAAAGACCCATGTGTAGTTCCAGATCCACAGATTGAGGATGTCTAGGCTAGAGAATTGAAAGGGGTTAAGTGATACCTCAGGTCTATTTTCAATGATCAGAAAATGGTTATATAATAGTCTGCCTGAAGGCTGGTTTGTTGGAAATTTGCTTACATATAGTTTGTGGGTTATTCCACAGTTTAGCAAATGCAGCCAGTATGCAGAATTATAAAAATGGGTGCTGAGTTAGGCCTTTCATATGAGATTAAAGTTTTAGGAAAGCAATCTTCATGAAGTGCAGCACCAGTCCAAAAGTGAGCATAAGGAAAGACATTTTAAGTAGCATAGATCATGGATAAACCTCAGGTGATTAGTTAAAATGTTCTGCCTACATTCTAACCATTGTTTAAAACTAAGGCCTATACAATGGTGGCTTCCAGCAGAAAGGCTACAAGCAAATCAGAAAGCTTTGTTACAGGTCTCTCTAAGCTTGTGAAATAGATAATGGGAATATAGAGAAGTGTAGGGGAAAGAATCGTATGAGAGACAGACATGTGTATGGCCAGTCAGAAAGAATTTGTCTTATCCCTTGACTGGCCTGCATAATGACTGTAGTGATATGTTTTCTTTGAATTTTAATTTATTGTCTAATATAGGATTTGAGAGTAGTGTTCTCAAAAGACGGTATCTAAGCTAGACAATTGGAAATCATGGTGTATTTGCAAGGTGCAGCTACATCCTTAGTTTTGTGGGAATTTGAAAGCAGACAGTCATTTTCATGCTACATTAAATCTGTTCTGAAGCTCCCTGAGTGTTTCAGTATAGCAGGGTGCTGGGAGATCTTCAGTATATTGCGTACATCACTGTGGAATCTTCAGTTTATTGCGTACAGCACCGTGGAATCTTCAGTATATTGTGTACGTCACTGTGGAAACTAGCACATTGTGTATTTTTTGCAGTACTCACACTTTTGACAAAAACATTAGAAAGCAAAGGGTCAAGCAGTGAGTCCTGTGGAACACATTGAAGAAGTAGGGGATGAGAGTATAAGTAGCTGACTAGTTGAGAGCTCTCCATGATACCTAGTAAATCCTTGGATAGTAGTTTATGACATGCCCAGTACAGCAAGATAGTTAAGTAGAAGATGGTGACCAGCAATATTAAAAACTTTAGTTATGTCAAAGTAGCAGCACCAAAAATGACAAAGCATATTTGTACATATTATTTATTTATGTATCCTTTATGTGCAAATACTTAGTAAAAATGAGGGGTTTAAATCATAATATCGAAAGGAACGAATCTCGAACAGCTTAAATATCAAAATTGCCATTCATCGATTTGTTTTTCGTAAGATTGCGGTACAGTGAAGATCGGGAATTTTGCCCTTTCCTCACTGTAGTGCAATCTCAGAGTTGGTATATATAAAAGTGATTTTGATGAACAGCAGTTTCGATATTTAAGCCATTCGAGACTCGTTCCTTTTGATGTTATGATATAGACCCAAAATGAGGACCACAGTCTCTGTCCTGTACCCAGGGTGAATGCTGTATTATGAGTCAGGTAAGGTATTATAATTGTAAGGGTAAGGAGAAACCATGAGATAGAAATGAATGCACTTGTCAAGAATGTTGGTTATGGGGACAGACATACAATGATGATAGATTCAGATTCACAGATTCAGAGATATTACAAGGCTATTTAGCTTTATGACCATGTATGCTTTGACAGTACCCTACCTCACATCTCCTTTCTGCAGGAGTACCACGCCAATCGATTCTGCTATAAATTTGTTTCTGCCCATCCGGTCATCTAGGTTTTGTTTAAAGGAAGATAGTCACACCGCTGAACAAGCAAGGAGAGTTTATTCAAGAGGTTGCAAGTTGCAGTTTTCTTTGAACTATTAATGAGAATAGTGATTGGCTAGGCAGAGCAACTGCAGCAAGTTTTTTGTGTCTTTTGGCTTTTCCCGGTTAGGGGTCGCCACAGCGGAACTCCGGTCCGCTAATAATTGGTAGTTGATTTTTACGTGCCGAGTTACCAGCCCTGATGCACAACCTTGAACGAAGGTACGCCCATTCACGCATGTCTCCACGCAGAAGACGCTCTAGCTGAGAATCGAACCGGACAGTGTCTTACTGTGAGGCGACAATGCTACCGCAGCACCACCAAGTAATAATAGTTATATGCTTACCAGAATCTTGAGTTGTAATGGGGGGGGGGTGTCAGCAACATTGTGCCATATTTTGAAATGTGAGAATTCAAAAGATAGTAAAGAACTTGAAGATATGGGTAGTATTGCAAGCCAAAGGGTAACTGAGAAAAAGGATATCCCAGTGCTATTATTGATTGAATCCAGATGGGTGGAAATGCTTTATAGATATAGAATGTCATTAGTAGACATTCAGGACTAGTGGGTGGGACTACTAGACAAACACTAAGCAACTTAGTCTTTGGTGGGAAGGTGATTGGAACAGGAGGAAGAGAAGAATTAGTCCATACCAGCACACCTTTCTGAGGTGGAGGAATCTTCAAAGTGCATTATTTGGACTAGGAGTTGCCATACAGAGGGCTGTATATCGTGACAAATGACAGCAGTGTTTGGTACAAGACCAAGAAATTGTGTGAGTTTATACCGCCTTAATGTAGCTTTCACATTTTTTGGCTGTATGACTTTTAGAACAGGTACCATTTTATAGAAAGTGTATGAAAAGTGGGCCTGTGTCTATTACAGACAGGAAGTTTACAACAGCAGATTCTATGCATAAAACTACTAGTGCATAGTTCTTATACCATGTAGCATTGTTGACTTGCACAGTTAGTCCTTGTTGATCTTCCTGAGTGGACGGGGAGCTTTCTTAAGTAACCTGGTACTGCTTTTTGTGTGTGTTAGAGTCATCTCAGAACAGGAGATCTGCTATAGGATGAGGCTGCTATGGTGTTAATGTGACTCCAGTGCAATATTACACTAGAAAATATAGGTCAGTCATCACAGGATAACAGTAGGGAGGCGAATATACCAAGAAACAGAAAAAACAATAAAGGGACAAGGGAACCAGGATAGGGAATAAGCAAGAACAGGAAAGGGGTGGGTAAAGGGTCAAAAGATGAAGAGAAACAGGCTAGAAATGGGATATTCTTTTGTATACAATACAGCAGAGCATCAAAGTTGCAGTCTTCACATTATGGTATGACATTAAACGAAACTTTAGAAATATATCAAGGTAACAGTGTATCATCATGTTACGTGTTATATATCATCTGTTAATCAAAGGAATTAACTGCACTGTTCAGATCTGAAGCCATTAAAAAAGAGCAGTTGTAAGTGAGCTAGCATAATAACTAAACTGGTGTAGGTGCAGAGTATAATAATGTCAAACATAAATATATTGTATACATGTGGAGAATCTACAGCTGTCCAATAAGAAACACCTACACACATGTAACAGCACATATATGTATATTAAGAAAATATATTTTATCAAGCACAAGTATGTCATATGGATAAACAAAGCCAAAATGGAATCACAGTGTTTAACAATGCACCTATGCTTGCTAGCTAGCTTATATGGCCCCTAGGATACATCATTTTATCTCTTGACTACCAAAGCAGTTCAGGTAACCATATTTGGAAAATAGTGTCCACAAAGTTGAACTACTCCATGCTATCACCACATGGTCATGTGGTCAGCCAGGGAGTGGTGACGTGAACAAGACCACAATAGGTGCCTAAGGAAGTACAGGAAATGATTCAGTCATTTGCATGTCTCTATCAGTAGTGTGGCCACAGCACATATAATTATTTGATCAAAGTTGTACTTATCAAATGCTAACCAGTGCATTGGTCTAAAAATCTGGAGTATACAGCCTTAGGAGAAGGCAACTGTGCTTTCATAGCTGGTGTCAAATTTCTAACTCTACATCCATCTGTTTTTGATTGTGGGTTGCTGCATTCTTGGTTTCTGTTCCTGTTGTATTTCACTAGTAGTAATATTTTCAAACGTGGCCACATACTTGTATGTACTTATAAACCTAGCAGAGTGTTAAACTTTTTAGCCAGATAGATCTGGATTAAGTCTGATTATTTCTGTAAATTCTGTATGTTGGGGAGGAGAAGTAGCCTCAGTGTAGGTAACACACTTTTTTCTGGACTGCTTACAGGAAGTGTTGTAGGCCACAGTGCATATTTAAGCTAACAATGCAGCTGTACTGACAAACTTGCTAGATATGCAGTTCAGACAGCACACTTGCTCCATTTTATTTGTCTCTTTTTTTATGACTGCGTGTATTTCTGGCACTGATAATCAGATGATTGTGTACACTGTGTACCTAGAGCAGTCCTGGGACGTAACTAAGGAGGTGGCCATATATCTTTGGGGCTATGATGACATTCTCTGAATTGCAATCTGAATATATGCTATACTTGTAGCATGCATAGGTTAGACTTTCTACTTTTGTTGTAATGCAGTATCTATAATTATATTAAGGAGTCACCATACATTCACTTTTCCTATAGTTCTGGTCAGCAGACTTGGGCAACCTACTTCCTTGAGGGATTTTCATTGGTGAGTTATTGGAATATTTAACTATGCAATGCAAAACAATTTACATCTGGGACTGAATGATACTGAAATTAGATACCAAAATATGAGGAGAATTAATCTTACCATACTGAACCTTTTGTTGGTCAGGGGTAATGCAGGTTGAAGTGACTAAAAATTCACTAGAGATAGTGGAAATCTGATAACTTTGCCATATGGCTGCACTACCTCAGGCTTGTACAGCCCAAATATACCACTGCAGTAACACAATTGCTATGCAAGGGGTTATGGGTATTGGCCTGTCTGATCTGAGAGGTTAGCACTATTAAGTGCTTGAGAATGATGACAAGAACTTTTAGGTGCGTCTACTTAACAGTGCAAGTGGCCAGACATTGTATGGTTCCATGATCGCATGCTTAGTATTGCTCCTGCCTTCCTGTATTCATAGGGAGATAAAAGAGGCACAGCCTGGAATCCTAAAACTTTGTATAACTTTTATCTCCTCATATTCACTTTGCTTTCACATTTTGTCTAGATATAACCTTAATCACTGTGGATCATAACGCCATTCTGTTATATCATATTGTTTTGTTTATGCACCTTTAACTTCCCTTTTCTAGCCATCTTGTCTTTCCAACTAATACTTTTTTTTCTCTTTGCAACTTTCTTCAGTCTGCTTTAACAGCTTATCTCTTTTATTATTTGCTGTAGTTTCTCTTTTCACCCCCCCCAGAAGTGATCAACTAATTTAATTAATGTAATCAGTGCATAAAATGTGTATTTTCAACAGGCATGGATTAGGTTGAGAAATGCCATTATGTAAAAGTTTTGTCTTATCTATGCTACTGTAATGGTAATGCAGTTACTAATCTAATCTTCAGTGTGAGCTGTAATTATCAGGAGTTTTTTCCATAGATGGACTTAGCCTTGTAGTGCATAACCCACTTAAACTAATGTTGGGATTCAGAAACATTTGCTGTGATGGGGTTGACAGTTGCATGTGGCAGGTGGCCATGTGCAAAGTGTGAGTGATTCCTAGATGCACTGAGTGGAAGCTGGGGAGGCTGAGCAGCATAGCTGCTAGCATTGTATGCTAAAGGTAGAATAATTTCATGGTAATGAGTGACGTTATTAAAATAGATGGTGGGATGGAAGTGTTGGTGCTGCATGTAACTCACCTTAGCCTTGCATACCCACAATTGCTCTTCACACTGGAGGCAGTGGTGAAGCAGCCATGTAACACATGCCTGGCATGCATGCTGTGAACATAGGGCACCTTAGTCAAGCTGCCAACTGAATGTCTGAAATATCACACACACACGTGTGACATGCACTGCAAGACATACATCCCCTCAGGTCGCCTTGCACACCCTCTAGGACACATAATATCTCTATAAAAACTGAATAGTTGCTAGCCTGTGCCTCTGTGATGGCCCTGCACATGTGCTGTCCTACTGATATTTAGATAGCTGGTTTGATGGGGCGGTACCTGTGGCATCTATGTCAACCAACACGGTACCCTGACCAGTCCTGTCCTCCCATGCCCATTTGATCTTGTTGCAGTTTGGCCTGTGTCACAAAGGAACACCTGCTAGATCTGTCAGCAAGTCCTACACTGTCTGTATGTGTATCTGGAGTGGGATCTATAGTTACAAAGGACATATCCATTGACTGGGAAGGAGATCTGAATTCTACATTCCTTGTGTCTAGCACAGACACTGTCCCCCTGACAGTGCCAACTGTTCACATCATCACTGTCAGAGTCAGACTCTTTACCAACATCAGGCAGTGATACATCCATAGTGGAGGAGCCAAATAGTATATTAAAAACACCAAAATACTCACAGTGAGTAGGACCAATTGTCATTACTTTACTCCCAGTGAAGAAATGATAAGCATGGCAGATAGTGGTAGAACATAAAATGATAGGTCTTACCTTGTGCAGGTGGTCTTGTTGTTTGAAGCCCCAATGTTCTTGCATAGCAAAGAAAACTACATTTAAGTGTATTTCACTATACCGCACAGTTAAAAGTATGCATTCACCATAACACTACTGATAAACACTTGGGGCATCTCGGATGGAGATCCTAGGAACACTCTGCAGTTTTGCACCAAAGTCCAGCACCCCACTGTGGGATAGTGAAGATTCTGATCTCCTACACAGAGGCAAGAAACTCCTCCCTCTCAGTTAACATGTATTAACAGTGTAGCCAGTATACAGGATATGCTCTATCTGCTTTTCATGTTACCTGATAATGGATTTTTCCCAGACAGCCCTACAAGCATTCACAGTACATACATTAAAGTACCTTAAAAGTCATCTCCATTTAAGATTATGTTCAGCTGTGAGACTGCTGCTGTTTTATAAGGTTTCCTCCAATTAAATATTCACACTGAGCTGATCGAAGGAAAGACACTGAGGAAACTCAGAGCTATAATATAAAACATTAAGTATCCTGTTTTTTGTTTATTTTGTTCTTTATTTATTTGTTATTTATAGCACTTTGTGTACTGTATATTTTTCTAGCTAGTTTCACTGTTTGTGATGTATTAACTAGAAATTGTCCAATTTTATTAAGCATCTGTTGGGTTGTTTGTTTCTGATAACTTGTTGCAGTTAAACTCTTTTTTCTAGAGGCTCCTTTAGCTGTTTAAAACTTTCATTTAAAGGCTCACTGCTGCTTTTCAGCTGTGAGAAACATTTCTGCAGTTTGTTCTAAGTAGTGGGGATATTTGTAGCATTTCCATATTCAGGCTTGTATTTGGGTCTAGTGTTTGTGGAGGCTGTGTGTCTGAGCACATATTCAGGGACATCTTGGTTTAGCCAAAGCCATCAGGCATTTCAGTGAGAGAGAATTGTTTGAGGTCATTGGCTGATTGAGGTCACCTGGACTACAGCTTAGACTAAGCCCCTCATTGGTTCTTTTGAGATTTCTTTCTTAAAAGCTGTCTCAGGTTTCAACTTTCTGTTACCTAAGAAGTTCAGTTGTGAGTGTTCTGCCATTTCACACTGAGCTGATCGAAGGAAAGACACTGAGGAAACTCAGAGCTATAATATATAACATTAAGTATCCTGTTTTTTGTTTATTTTGTTCTTTATTTCTTTGTTATTTATAGTACTTTGTGTACTGTGTATTTTTCTAGCTAGTTTCACTGTGTGTGAGGTATTAACTGGAAATTGTCCACTTTTATTAAGCATCTGTTGGGTTGTTTGTTTCTGATAACTTGTTGCAGTTAAACTCTTTTTTCTAGAGGCTCCTTTAGCTGTTTAAAACTTTCATTTAAAGGCTCACTGCTGCTTTTCAGCTGTGAGAAACATTTCTGCAGTTTGTTTCCCACCCTCCCTGCCTGTTGGTATAGTGTTTTTATAGTTGGTGGCTTTGCAGTTGCCCACCCCTAGTGTAAATTTGATCTGAGACCCTCCTCCCAGTCTAGTGTCATTACCTCATTCTACCCAGTACAGGGAGAACATTTGAGAAGGACAATCAGCTTAGTTTCTGCTATTCCTTTCTCTCTTTCCACTTAAAAAAAATGTATCTGCTTTTACTGTATTTGTGTTTCTTCCTCCTTTATTTTGCTTTTGTGTCATCTTAAAAGTACTCAGTTGTATTTATTACTGCTTGGTGTAACTCATTCTAAGCCTTTTAATTTAAGCACTTAGGCTTCAGACCAGTTGTTTTACATTAAGAAGGTTTGTGGTCTGCACTGTAGTGGCAGAACAGGTAGCTTACATCCTTCTAAGTTGGGAACTGCTGATTGAGGGCTCAGTGTGTTATTCTAAAAGTGTATTAATTCTGGTTTAAGCACTTGGGCTTCAGGCCAGTTATTTTACATTAAGAGGGTTCGTGGTCTGCACTCTTGTGTGAGGAGAGGCTGGACTCTGCCCCTGGGAATTTCTGGTTAAAGGCTTATAGTGCCTGCATATTTGAACTGCTTCTTACTGAAATTGGTACACCTTGTTTGCTGTAGCATAGACTAGATCCAGGCCTGCTGAATCTAGCTTTGTTTGTATGCTTGTTGTTTGTTTGCTTGTTATTTCCCTGAAACGCTAATTCCACCTAAAATGTGGCTTTTCAGTGCTTCTGTGGATCCCTAGTGATATATGCATTGCTTACTGTACTTATTTCCTTGTTTCACCTAAAAGAAAGTTACTGTTTGTCGTTTTTGCATTTAAGTTACCTGTAACACATTGCATTTAAGTTACCTGGCGCTTGCTCACTAAGTCAGCACTAAAAAATTAAAATCACTACACCCTCACAAACTCCTCTTGAGTACCTTGTTCCCCACTGGCCCTTTTTTCAATTATAAAGGAATTCCCAATACTATTCTAGCATGTCCAAAGGACAGTTGTCAATCTCCTCTCCGGTCCAGCTGGTGAATCTGGAAATCTTGAGGCAATGTTACAACTGCTTCATGTACGCAGACAACCCTCTCCTTCTCCCAACAAATTCCAACACATGTGAGAGATGAAACCATATAGCCAAACTGGAGGCTAAGCTCTCTCAACTCAGCATTGGCGTAACCAGTCAGGAGGAGAAGGAAACCACACTCAATACAATTCCAGTCTCAAATAGACCTACCACGACAGCAAACCAAACACATAAACACACAAAAACATACTTGGAGGCTCTAAATAAAAATCTGCCTAAGCAGCAGAGACCTCCAAAGCATATACCCAAGCAACCGCTACCCCAAAACAAAACACGTGCAACACATAGCTCACAAAGCCAGTGTGCCAAACAGTCACAGCCCTTAAGGCTAAACAACACACCTGATACACTTGTAATAGGTGACTCTATTGTCAGGCACACTGACGTCCCGCTCACCAGGCTGAACAAGGAGAAGGTCACGGTGAGCTGCCTGTCGGGCGCTAGGATCCGCCACATAACACAAGCACTCAGGTCACTCCAAGGCAAGTACAAATATGACTCAGTCATTGTCCATGCTGGTGTGAATGACCTGAGACATACCTTCCTGGACTACATGAAAAGAGACATAGAGGAGCTCTCTGAGCATGTAGCCCAGGCCGGTATGACCCTGACCTTGAGTAGCATCTTACCCTCACCAAGAATAATGCCACAATATGAAGACAAGATGATCAATTTCAACAATTGGCTTAAGTATTGGTGTCATTCAAAGGGGATCCAATGCCTGTCAGCCTGGGATGACATGCTCGACAAGCCACGATGCTTCGCTAGGGACGTCTTGCACCTGTCACCTCTGGGCTTTCGGATATTGGCAAAGGCTCTTGCTACCCCATAGTGCCTTTTTTAGGCAAGGCTCAAAAGACAAACCCACCTCCACAAGGGATAAGAAACTAAGAGTAATGCTACTCAATGCCAGAAGTCTAAACCTCAAGATGCATGCACTCAAAACTCTCCTTAGCATGGAGAACATCGATATCTGTGCAGTAACAGAAACCTGGTTCAAAGCTCCCAAGAGCACCCCAGCACTATCAGGTTATACCTCATACCATGCTTTTCGGCCCCAAAACTTGGACCAAACCACAAAAGGAGGGGGAGTTTCAATATTCATCAAAGATACCCACATCTCCAGGTTGGTGGCACAGCACGAAGCATCAGAGACTATCCATGTGCAACTAACAGTGGGTAAAACTGCCTTCCAGTTTATAGCCTGCTACAGACCACCCTCCCAAACCCAGGAAACCCACTTGGCCTTCCTGAGAACACTGGAAAATATGAAGGTCTCTCTAAACACCATTATATTGGGTGACTTCAACTACCCAAACATAGACTGGGAGCATTACTCTAGCTCCAACACCCTAGCCCAAAGATTCCTAGAATTTATAAACTCAAATGCTATGGAACAACTTGTTACCACTCCCACAAGAGGGGAAAACATACTGGACCTGATCATCACCAACATGGGGACTCTATGCTCCAGACCAGAAGTGTATCCCTCATTGGTAAGATCAGACCATAAACAAATCTCACTGGATATTCACATCCCGACCCCACCCCCTGCCCAGAAAACCACAGTGAAAAACTTATCTAAAGCAAATTTCACACTACTCAAAACCGAGGTGGAATCCTTCAAATCCCCCAGACCTGTGGAAAATACGGCCCAGACCACAGAATCTTTTATAAAAGCATTCTATGAACACCTTCAGGAATGCATGGATCATGCAATCCCAAATAAAACCAAGACCCAATCCTCCAAAGGCAGACGTCCTGTCTGGTGGACCCCAGCCATAAACAAACTATACAACAGAAGGAGGAAGCTACTACACGATAGAGCAAAATCCCAACAAGGGAAGGCATCTCTGATCAGTATTAGCAAAAAAACTACGGGCACTCATAAAATCGTCTAAGGCCAGCTTCAAGAGAAAACTTGCACAGGACACTAAGGATAATCACAAGGCTTTCTTTCGTTATGTTAGGAACCTGGGTGGGAATTCCCAGATATGCTCAGAATTAGTCTAAAACGACAAAAAATACACCAAACCCACAAACATTGCCAACATCCTAGCTGACAGGTTCAGCGCAAACCTCCCCCCCCTCCCCACCAAAAGGGCAAATATATATCCCAGCAGAGTGCTGCCCCCCTGACATCTCAGATGCTCAGGTAAGAGCCGCCCTCTCCAAAGCAAAAAACACAGCATCAATGGGACCAGACAGTGTCCCGAGCTGCGTCCTACATGAACTCCAAGAAGAGCTAAACCCAAACATAAAACTACTGTTCAATCTCAGCCTTACTACAGGATATGTACCCAAAGAGTGGCGTACAGCAACAGTGGTCCCTCTCCACAAAGGTGGTGCCTCAACGGATCCTGGATACTATCGCCCCATAAGCCTGACTAGCTTGGTCTGCAAAGCTATGGAAAGGATCATCATGGACCTCATAAATAAAGATATTTGGGACCTACAGACACTGGATCCTACCCAGTTCGGCTTTGTTAAGGGCAGATCCTGTCTCTTAAACCTGGTTGATTTCTTTGAAACAGTCACCAAGGCCATTGACGAGGGGAAGATGGTCCACACAGCCTACCTGGACCTCACAAAAGCCTTCGATACAATAAGTGTCTGTCCATTCTGCATATATAATTCCTTTCCTGATTGATACAAAGTAGCCTGAAAACATGTTACTAAATGGCTATGTTTTTCTCTATATCTTATGAGGCTATTGAAGAGAATCAGTTCTTATAGCAGAGGAGACTGGAAAGGCTTTCATGGTGCAGTGGTATGTATGTCTTTATGCTCTTGCTTTAGAAACATTTTCATTATTATATTAGTTCTGTAGCAGTTGCATGCATATCAGTTACGCCTACTATAGTAAGTGTAGTTATGTCCACTGGTATTGGTATTGATGCTGTTGTTTATATGTTTTTCTTCAAGTAGTGTGTTTGAGCATTCCAGATGCAGGTCTTTACAGATGTTACAGTAAGTGATATGTACAGAAAGGCAAGTCGTCTTAGTGATTCAGAATGATGTCTTAGCACTTTGTAGATAGTGTAGCACTCCAAAGGAGTGTAATAGGCATGTAAGATAATTCTCTATCAGAATGTTTACCTGTGACCACCTTGTTAGGATAGCACATAATAGTTTAGCATCCTTTACATATCAGACACCCATGTAGCTAATCAGCTTATTAGGTTTTGCTGCTGAACTTATAATCTGTAAGATGTAATTATTCATGGATATATCTCTTTCTGTCTCCTATCTTCCTCTGTTGCTAGCCTTTCTTTCATTTCTCTCCCTTTATTTTGCAATTATGTACAGCAGCCAGTGGTAGTGGTACTATTGGCTAGGGCTGGTTTCACAGTCCCTCAGCAAGTCCAGCCAGTCCCTGCACCTCCCTAGGTAACATCCAGGACTGCCTCTACAGTGGCTGCACAGGGATAACTAAAGTCTTGGCCCTAGTGGTGCTTCACTGGCTGGGAGTACAACTGTCCCCACCGTTGGATCTGTTCGGGTGGTGAATATGTAATCCCATGGAGGTGGCAGAGGTGGTGGGAGATATAGTAGACCAGCAACTTTCTGTTCTTTTACTTTTGAAGCTTTTCTCCCTGGACCGCTACTGAAAACAGATAAATTATCCATCTGGACTTTCCCAGTAAACAAATGTCAGTAAATAAATAATCATATTGGCCACCCGGAAAGGCTTATCATGTGATTAGTAGTGTCACAGCCCTCCCTTTTCCTATCAGCAACACCTCAGGCAGGACCAAGTGGGAAAGGTAAACAGGATGCTGTCCCTTTGCCCCTGGGAATCACACAGGTAGGACAATATAAGGAGACCATCACCATACCATCCTAATCCCCCATTCCAGTAAGGCCCTTCCTTTTGTGTCATTGCACTCCCCTGTTTGTTGTAAAAAAATCTTCCCCATCATCAGTATTCCCTTTATTTGTATGCTATTTCTAACCCAACTGTCCTTCCCTCCTATAGAATGCCAGCACCTCCCTGTTGGTCTTTTGTCTCTATTATGTGTCGTGTGTTTGCCTTTAATACCAACCTTCCCTTAACTTCTTTCTGTACCTCCACCCCTCTAACATCATTCCCTAGCTTGGTCTCTTGAGAAAAAATAAAAGGGCATCTGTCCAACATACACACAAAAATGCTATCCTTCCTCACCCTCCCATTCTTACTGTTCCTGTTTTGCTTTTGTGTTTTCTTCTGCTTGCTGCCTCCTTTTTCCCTGCTGTTCTATATTCCTATTTCCACCCCCTTAATTTGATTAAAAAACAGATTTCAGTAGTACAGTGACTCCTTTAAAGTAGCAGCCCACATTTCTCGTATTCTTGCTTCTTAGGTCATGTGCACACACCAAAGTACATCCACTCTCTAAGTTTGGTATTTTTTCTTATCTGACTGCATAGCCGCTTTCTCTCCCTCACCACAGATCCTAATCTGGGTGCAAATGAGATTATTAATTTGCTGCAGTTTGAGCACTGAGTTGTCCTTTGGGTAATTGATAATGAGCTCTGAGGCAAACAGCACCGTGATCATAACCTGTGGGAGGCTAACTCCCATGGTGGTGAGCATGTTTCTGAAGCCTAGGGTAAGATAAATACATACTAGCAATTTAGTGAAGCACAAAACTAATAGTTCTCATATGAACATGGATGGTCACTGGAGAGAGGCAGATAGCCAGTACTTCTATAGCAAAAATATGGTCCATGAACCACAGATTAGCATAGCTACTTGTCTATTTTACCAATAATACAGATACTAGGGAGAATAACTGAGTACAGTTAATGTTCTAGGGCAGCATTTTACATCACCAATTGGCATATATTATTTACAAGTGCTGCTGTGGCACCAGATACTGATAACAAACACCATATTTTATGAAGCATTAATTCTAAATACTGGAGAATACTGATCAGCACACATATTTTCTTATCTAGTCAGCAATGTTTTTTTAATATAACTTTCTCACGACCATGTCTTTTCGTGAAACATGCATGGTTAGTTTCATTAAGTGTAGGTAGGTGTGCTTTGATTAAGCAACTTGATTAGAGGGCAGATAAATGAAAATAATCCACCTTAGTCTCTACTGACACAGAATAGTGGGGGCATCAGATGAAGACTGATGCTATTTTTATCCCCTTCAAAGGAAGACAGAGTTGGCAGATAAGGGGGAGTGGACTTTGTTGCCCTGCTTCCAACACTGAATTGTTTTTTTTCAAAGCCCACATTTAAAGTCATAGGCCCTAAAGAGATGACCACTGTCAGTTATGTGTAAGGGGCAAGCACACAACACTTTGGGAATGCTTAGTGTGTGTATGTCTTGTCTGGGTGAACCAGAAGACAGTCATGTAGATTTTAGGGTAAAGACTATGCAGGAAGACCATGTGTGAAAAGGGAGTCTGTTCTTCAGTGAATCAGGAGGTTAACAGCAACAAAGTGCAACTATGGAACTGCTAACACTAAGCAAGTAGTGTTCTTATACCATGTGCTACATCAGATCACAATCACCCATTGGTCACCTTACTGTGTAGAGAGGGAGACCTCCAGTGGTGTCTGGTGATTTCAAATCAAAGGGGGAGGGCTGCAGACAGCTGAATAGGTGGGGCCAAGGGGGGAGGGTTGTGACCAACTAGACAGGGGTGGAGCTATGCTCAAAAACCACAAAAACTGAGACTTTAATTAAATACCCTGCCCTGGCTGGCAAATCATTCTTATGAAAGTCCAATAAAGACAAAATGAAGCATAGAAGAAAAAAAATATTTCGATGCATTGACTACACAACAGCTTCCTTAATATATATAGCTGGAAACAAAAAGGTTATGAGGCATGAAAAAATAAATTACTTTTTAAATACATTACTGGAATGCCAGTCAAAATCAAATGTAAAAAACAAGCAGCACTCAACTCAGACCACTTCTCCTTGCACTGCAATTCTAATTATAATTTATATTCAGATTTATAAAAGTACCAAGTAACATGCTAAAAGTAGCAATCTCTGTGATATCCCCACTTGTAAAAATGTTTCTTATCTAAAAATGACCTGCTGCCTGACAACAACTATGTATTTCATGGGGAAAATATGATCAAAGTAAAAAAAATGAATAGCAAACAAGAAACAAACTCAAGAGAAATTGCTTAAAGGATTACTGCACAAGTTTTGGACCCCACATGATAAATTGGCATTCTGTTTAGTTAACGGGTAAAGCCTGCAAAGATGACTGCAAGTCTCCAACAAATGTAATGAGCTTCTGAAAATACTGTAATCCTGTTCTTTATTACAAATACTGTCATATGCATTTCAATACCTAAGGCTTATATGTTATCTAGTTATGTAAATATTCTCTGCATGGCAACAACAAAAAGGCTTTCAATGTTGGTAATTCTTTAACAGTATGCTTATTAAAGCTTACTTGCATCTTACAATCTCAGACCTGATGGTCATTAAAGCATTGCTACATAAACACAGAGCAGCAGGCACCACAACAACATGCATTTTCTGAATAAGAAGAAGCATAAATCAATAGTATAAAAATATGACAGAAAACCAAAACATTCTGCAAAATCAAGGACAGATGAAAAGCCACTGTGCTACTTGTGTCTACCTTGGATGGGGAATACTCAGCACACCTACACTGCATAACTGTTCCTTCCCTTGCTTAGAGACATCCAGTCACTGCATGGGGGAGTGGAGTCCAACACGTATGCCACAACTGACAATTTGAAATGTCTCTGGCTGACTGTGATGGCCCTGACATATTTGTCATACCTCTCAACCTCAGAGAAGAAATCTGCACAAAGCCATAAATAGAAGTGGGACAAAGGCCCAAAAATAAGGGCATTTTTTAAATACTGCCCTTATAAACTTAGAAAGATAATATGATAGTAGGTCTTGCATTAGCATGAAATTTCTGAAGGGTATGACATCTGAAACTCAAATGTCTGTCATCATTTTCTAACTACAGTCTTTAATGATTTGCCACTAATTTGCCAGAAAACCGCAATTCTATGAAAAACGGACTAAAATGTGATACAAAAATATAAAATAGCCACACAGTACAGCTGGGAACATGTCAAAGAAGGGACACTTTTTTTAACATTAGTACTGTTAAGCTGAGCAGCTGACAAAATAAGAGAATCTACATGCATTTCTGAAATAAAAGTAATCTATAACTCTGGTCATTACAATTATTTATTAACTGTAAACCCCCTACGTTTTCTTCCAAAATTGCCATTTTGCAGAGGGATTATTAGGGGGAGAGCAACATTTTGAGCTAAAATCGTGGGTAGCTGAGAGGTTTAGATATACCTAATTTTATAAAGCGATTTATTTGCATGTACCTGTCAACCTCTTAATGCAGGAAATCTGGACAAGGCCAAATGTATTGGGGGAACATACAAACAGTGCTAAAAATTGCTCTTGTAAAAACTTAGACAGTTAATAGTGTCAGGTATCTATGGTGATTTTACTGTTTTTTTTTTCTTTTTTTAAGTTTTGCTTGACTAGTTCCCTCCTTCTCTTTTGTCTTCCTATTAAATGTTTCATTACTGAAACTTTCTAGCTTTGCATGTGATGTACTGATGTGAGAGTTTGCCATTAACTGTATTATGGCAAACAGAATTCTGCATAGTGTTACCCTCTGTATTGTGTGTGCCTGTTGACTGTATCTGATACAGCTGTCTGGGCAGTAATGCTCTCTAGAGTATTTTACTGCCAGCAGTGGTTTCTTTGATTGATTCAGCTGAATTAGATTCCTTAGTGATCTCATCCTGCTATTACGCGGTGGTGGTGCTGTGGTAGCATTGTCGCCTCACAGTAAGACATTGTCCTGTTCGATTCTCAGCTAGAGCGTCTTCTGTGTGGAGACATGCGTTAATGGGCATACCTTCGTAGAAGGTTGTGCGTCAGGGCTGGCAACTCGGCACGTAAAAATCTACTGCCAATCATTAGCGGACCGGAGTTCCGCTGTGGCGACCCCTAACTGGGAAAAGCCGAAAGACACAACAACAAGTGATCTCATCCTGAATTTCTGCCATGTCTAAAGGATCAGCAACTATTAAATGGTTGAACCTTTCTTTGCAGCCACCGCTGGGTAAAGATTTTGTGAGGCAGTCTTTCTGTGGCACTTTGTGTTTCTTTCTCATTATACTCTGCTACCACTTCATGTCAGGTTTTGACATATGAACTTAAGGTGTCTTTCCTCAAAATGGCATGCACATCTAACAATATACAGATGTTTTTCTTTCCTTTCCTTTTAGAGCAATAGCATCTGTGTTTGCCTTCCAGTAGTCTTATATTTTCATTTTTGGGACTTTCCTATTGCTTCTCAGCAAATACCTTCTATTCTGAGTGTCATTTATGTCCCTGTTGCCAGGTTTGTCCTGGCAAATGTATATACCTGCTTTTTGCTATCACTGTCATGATTCCTCATTATTTACTATCAATTAATATTGTTAGTTTTTTGATTTACAGGCCTCTCTACAGTGAACTCCTTCAAGTTTTCAAAGCTGTCTTACACTGACATACACTGCTATCTGTGGCACCATCTGTTTTTGACTTCAAGGATGTCTGTACTAATTTATACAGTTTATGGCAGTTTTTAATAATATCACATTGGTAATATACATTACATTGATTGCAAGGTACCAAAATCCTTGAGCCAGTAAGTACTTTATTAATTATTTAAGGTTTGCATTCTACATCCTCCTTAGAGACTAATAACCTTAGTATACAACTGTTTAGCCTAGTAAAAGAATCCTTGGCACAACCACACAAATTATATCGAACTAAGTTCTGTTATTGCAGACAAATTCACTATCACAGTTACAGTTACTTCCCAAAATATATGCATGCTCAAATTTGTAATTTATAAACAAGAACAGGTTTGCAACAGCCAACAGCAGACCTTAAGACTACTATAATGTCTTTTGTTAGTACTAAACAATCAATACATTTTAGAGCATGAAAAGGCAATTCAGTTCAAGTATACTACATAGAGGGCAATACAAATGGTGTATGCCTGCATCAGGGGTAACTTAAAGGGAAATTAGTGGAGGTTTGTATACAGCTTCAAAGGAAGAAAATGTTCCTCAAAATGGACAGTGAAGTCTAAAGAGGAATTGAAAAATGTTTCAGAAAATAAAAGAAATATGTAAGATCAAAGGATTTCAGTTTAGAGACAGAATTGTATGGCTCAGTAATGACACAAAAAAATTAAAATTCGCAGAGTGGGTAATACATAACAACTTCCTTGAAGATTTACTAGATTATGAAATGCTGGAAGACTTTAGGAATGCATGGAACAGCTACAAGGCAGTTTCCAGTCATGCAGAAAATAATTATGGCTGCATTTTAGCTTGGATCAGCAATATATCCAATATTTAAGTGTATGACAAAAATACTGGGTGGAAGAAACAATCATCTGTCTTAAAAATAAAAAAACTGTATGTATGTATGTATCCCAGCAACACACTAACCATAACACTGAATTCATTCCACATTGGCCATTTTTTTTTTCAGATTACCTGTTACAGTGTAACAGGGTTAACTTTTATGCTTTGTCAGCATTGTACTTACTTGGTACCCTGTTTCTTAGTTATCATAGCCTAACTGCAGGATTTGTATTTTTTTCACATTAATCTCCAAATACTGTACCTTTGACCTCCTATGCACAAGTTCATTGATATCCCTAATGACCTTTTATGACCTTTCCTTCCTATGGGAAGTGATTCCTCCAGTAGCAGTTATTTCTGACTTCAGGTATCACCTCACTCATTTCCTTTTTCAGTGAGACCCGTTTCAGAAACTACTGACAGTCCAGAATCATGGTTCTGTGGTGCAGAGGGATGCAGCCCTGACTGTGACTCAGGAGACTAAAGTTTAATTAATAGCCCTGACCTTTGAGGGGCTGGGGGTGGGGGGTTGTGACAGGGGAGTGACAGGATGTGGTCTGCTCACCTCTCTTAGGGGACTGATGCAGCAGGTTCTCAGTGAGCACACGAGTTTCAGTGATTTCTCTGGTGAAGACTGTGAGCACCACCACCTCTGCTCAAAGATAGGAGGGCAGGGCTGCATGCTGGTAATGCCCCTTGCAAAACTGAGGGCAATTACTGCCATCAGCCCTTTGCACTCCCCCTTCCCTCATAAGCTGAGGATGTGCATAGAATTTAGATTATAGAAGAAAAACAGGCTGAACCATACCTGATGGCTGCCTAAATTATGGCTTCCCCGGGTTGACCCTCACCCCTGTGATGGGGGATAAATGTGCCAATTGATAAGGTGGGGGCTTATGATCAACAGGCAATGGGGGTTAAATAGAAAAGAAAAAAAAATACAAACAGTCCAGTTCCAGCCTTCCAGTGACCAGCTGTCTTGTCACTTACTGACGCAGCTTTCATATATAAAGTTTGTGATTTATGAAGGAAGATAACACGTTTGATAGAGAACTTTTCCCATGATCATCTCTTGTATGGATAACATGCTTACACAAATTGGCTTTGTGTCCTTGGGTAGGTATTATTAATTTCCTACCTGCCCAACTCCACAACTTGACTATATAAAATAAATTAATGTATTTATATGTGTTTTGTTTACTGGGTTGCCCAACTGGGTTGTGGTCCATTTTTGGTGGAAGCCTGGGGAAAAAAGCTTCAACAATTGTTACAGAATTAGAACAAGTTGTTTTAGAAGTCCAATGATAACAATGTGCATTGCAAATTCACAGAAGTCCCTCAGTAATAGTGTGCATTGCAGATTCACAGAATTCCAAATGATGACAGCGTACATTGCAGATTCACAGAAGTCCCACGGTAATAGTTTACATTGCAGATTCAAAGAAGTTCCATAGTAACAGTGCACATTGCAAATTCACAATGTATTTACTTTCTTGCAAGGGGTAAAATTACAGCTGCTGCAGTAGCACTGTGTCTGTCTGTGCTGCTGACAGACAGGGTTCATAGGTAGGTACTAGGCTATTGGCCCTAGGGCCTATATAAGCCTAGCCAAAAATGTACCCTGGCTTTCGCCACCCAAGAAAATGCTACTGAAGAGTAGACAGAGCTCATACGATAGGAAACTACAGTGGCAGCTTTCTTATGCAAGTACAAGTGGTCACTGAGCACAACTTTGTGTAGGATGTCAATTCCAATGCCTTGGATCAACTTATCCACACTCCCACCAGGGGCAGCAATATCCTAGACCTGGTCATCACCAACATGGGTGACCGGTGCTCCACACCAGAGGTCAGCTACTTGTTGGTCAGATCCGACCACAAGCTAATCACCCAAGACATCCACATCCCGCTCCCACTCCCCATTAGGAAAAGAACCGTAAAAATTTCTCCAAAGCCAACTTCACGCTTCTTAAGACAGAAGTGGCAAACTTCACGGCACCCATGCAGATGGACAATAGAGGTACGACTGCTGAATCCTACACAAATGCACTTTATAAGCACTTACACGAGTGCATAGATCGTGCTATCCCTAACAGAACCAAGATACTATCCTCCAAAAAAAGGAAGCCAATCTGGTGGTCCCCTGCCATAAACAAACTCTACAACAGAAGAAAGAAACTGTTGCAAAAAAGAGTAAAATCCCACGATTGGAGGAACTCCCTGGTCAGCCTCAGTAAGAAGCTGAGATCCCTCATAAAATCCTCCAAAGCTAGTTATGAAAACAAAATTGCCACTGATTCTAAAGACAACAACAAAGCATTCTATAGCTATGTCAAAAATCTCAATGGCAACACTCAGATCTGATCTGAGTTACAGCACATTGACACTAAATATGCAGAACCAACTGATATTGCCAACATCCTGGCAGATAGGTTCAGTGCTAACTTTACCCCCCTCTCACCCCCTAAAGGGCCCATCTTTATACCGGAAGAATGCAAAGTTCCTGTAATCACGGCTGCACAGGTAAAAAGCTCACTCTCCAAAGCCAGGAACACAGCATCCATGGGACCTGACAACATTCCAGGCTGCCTTCTGCATGAACTACAGAATGAACTGGCACCCCACCTAAGTACCATGTTCAATCATAGCCTCACTTCAGGCTTTGTGCCCATTGGAATTGCCACTCCACAAAGGGGGGGGCCACAACAGACCCCGGGAACTACTGCCCCATTAGCCTGATGAGCCTTGTCTGCAAGGCCATGGAAAGTATCATCATGGAACTCATAAACAAAGACATTGGAGATCTCCAAACTCTGGGCCCCACACAGTTTGGGTTTGTAAAAGGCAGATCATGTCTCCTAAACCTGATAGACTTCTTTGAAGTAGTCAACAAAGCCATAGATGAGGGTAAGGTAGTTCACACAGCCTATCTAGATCTCACCAAGGCGTTCGACACCATCCCCCACTCTGGAATTATAGATAAACTCACTAAACTAGGTATAAATCCCTATGTCACAAGATGGGTTGCCAACTGGCTTACTGACAGAACCCACACTGTGAAAGTTGCAGACTCCAAATCAGACTTCAGACCAGTGACAAGTGGAGTACTACAGGGTTCAGTCCTGGGTCCTCTCCTGTTTGGTATCTACTTCTCTGAAGTACAGGCTAACACAGAAGGTCTTTGGCAACTAAATTCACAAATGACTGCAAACTAGGACCCATAATCGAAACTCCTAACCATGTGGACATCCTACAAAGGGCCTCACTGAGACAGATGCCTGGTGTCAAAGACATGGTCTCAAGCTCAATGCCAAAAAGTGCATTGTCATCCCCTTTGGTAAAAACTCTGTACCCATGAACTACCACTTAGGCGGTAGTCTACTTAACACCGAAAGTGTGATAAGAGACCTTGGGACACAGGTGGACAGTCGTCTCTCCTTTGATAATGACATTGCCACAGTGGTCAGGAAATCCTTCTACATGGCACACCTCATCACAAAATGTTTCTCATCCAGAAAAAAAGAGGTCATTGTTCCCCTCTACTCATCACTCATTAGACCCATTATAGAGTACAATGCCCCTTTTGGTATGTACCTCACAAGATATCTACAACAACTGGAAAGGCCGGAAAAATACCTCACAAAGAGGATTACTGGCCTCAAACAGATACCTTACGCAAACCGTCTCAAAAAACTCCAGCTTTACTCTGTCGCATATCACCTACTCAGAGGCGGTCTCTGCCTAACATACAAAGCTATGCCAAACCCAGAGCTGTTGGACATGTTCCACTTAAAGAAATCCCAATCCCTCCAAGCTACACACTCTAGGGACCTAAACCTTGTCACCACAATAAACAGAACATGCTGGAGTAATAGATTCCTGTCCCAGAGACTTCTCATACTCTGGAACAGACTACCTATCTATGTCAAACAAAGCTCCTCATTAGCACTCTTCAATAAAATCTTGATGATTGGATGGGTAATAGGAAATTTACCCCGGGGATCACTTCTGTGGTTCTGCTTGACAGGGGCACAGGAAAATAATTTTCTTGGGTGGCGAAAGCCAGGGTACCTTTTTGGCTAGGCTTGTATAGGCCCTAGGGCCAATAGCCTAGTACCTACCTATGAACCTATGGAAAGGTGGAAATCGAAAATTGTACAGTTATCTTTCTTGAGCCACAGACTTGATGTTTAATGACAGGCTGAAATGTGCAAAGGAATATGACATCAGTCTCCATCTTGAAGCTGATGAGTGTGTTAGGATGGAGAATAATACACCAAATATTATAAAAGGAGAGCATTGTACTGCTAAGACCTGCCCTGAATAAATGAATCCCACTACTGGATTATGAATGAAAAAAATGGACACTCCATTCTGTGACTGAAGTTTATGCAGTGCAGAACTGAGAGGAGGTTCACTGAAGCCATTGTTATAGGTGGGCCTCCACTTCATTTATATGTCTCAATTAGACTTGAAAATGCTGGAAAGAAAATAATTACACAAAGTTGCAGTGTTCTTTCTGTGTTCCATAGTAATGAGTTACTACATGTTGATGTCCACGTCTCATCCTTGATTTGGTTCCCATGTAACCACATGATTAAATTCTGCCCTTAGGCTTGACCTCTCAACCTAGCAAGAACCGGTATATCAACCTTACCTGCAGGCTAGTCAGGCAAATAGAGGCTTAAAAGGTAAGTAACAATCCACTAAATATACAGCAAAGAGCTCCTTTATGAAAAACGCACTGTGAGAATGTGAGCCTTCAAAAACAGTATCCACGTGAAACAGCTACACAGCCTTATTTATGCTGTAAGTCCCCTGAGAATGTATAAGCTCACATCACAACACAGCGATAATAGTATTAACAGTAGTAATGCTTTCAATGTATTTTGTGGTCACAAAAGTAAGCCTCTCTAATCTGCAGATTCATTATGGTGAACACAATATTTGCAGTTAGTACACAAGCAGAAGATAAGCAAACCAAAATAAAACTACAAATGTTGTTTGATTTACCCAGTAATACAAAAACTGCCTCCAAATGTAATACTTCAAAGCTTAGAGTTGCATTGGAGAAGGAGCCCGCTGTGGTATTGTGAGCAAAAGCAGTACTACAATTGGCCACCAGAGGGAAGCCAAAACTGGGAAAATGAATAATATGCAATGGATCTACAGCTCGTGGAAATCTGAGTATCTTAGCACAGCGGAAAAACTGTCATCAGCAAATAACAGCACTTAATAGCTCTACCACTTGTCATCTGAAATACACTGCAAACGTTAAGCTGAAATAAGGATTATGTCTGCCAGAGCTCTTGCTCAGATCTGGGCTCCACAGAAGATTTTGAGGGAGGCTGCTATTAATATTCTGGAGTGCAAAGTCTGCTTTGAGAACTATAAACAACAGCAACATCTAAGAAGGCCCCAAAACTTACGCTGTGGACATGTAATCTGCCAACAGTGTGTTTCTTCACTAACTGACTCACACAATTTGACACTGGAGTGTCCTTTCTGTCGTCAGAGCTGCAGAGTAACTGAAACCAGTGAATGCCTGCCTGTACTATGCCTAGTGGAGATTTTTCAAAGCTCAGTTCATATTCCAGAAGAAAACAGTGATAAGAAAAAATATACTAGTGCATCTGGACAGGAAATTGCAAATGTAAAGATGAGCAGTGCCTTTGGAGGGTGGGGGGAATTGTTCAACCCGACCAGTGTGGCCTTTTGCCCAAGATCTAGGACAGTGGTAATTGCACATGATGGTAGAAAAAGAGTCAGAATCTTCAACATGAGAGGAGAATGCATCTTGCAGTTTGGACATAAAGGACATTCTAGGCATGATATCAACTATCCACTTGGTGTCTCATTCACACTTGATGGATATATACTTGTGGCAGATGGAGGAGACCGCTCCATCAAAGCTTTTAATATTGAGGGCAAGAATGTACTGGTTGTGAGAAAACAGTTCTGCTTACCATGGGGTGTGGCTGTTAACTCTGCCAATCAAATGCTAGTAACTGATTCAGAGGCGGGGACCTTGAGCCTGCTGGAGGCTAATTTTAGGACAGGGGAAGTGAATCAGAATGAGAAGGTTCTGACCAACCTATGTCACCCAAGGGAGGTTGCAGTATCCCAGACTGATGGCTGCATTATTGTAGTTGAGCACTTATTAGCCAGAGCAAGCAGTTGTGGTATGAGACTGAAGTTGTTCAGCAACAAAATGCAGCTGGTTGGTCAGATTGACAGCTTTGGCATCAGCCTACTGTTATCCCCTGAGCTGTGTGTGTCTGCTGTATCATTTGATTGGGAGGGAAATGTCATTGTTGCAGACAGAATCAACAGGTCGGTATTGTGTATAAGTACATCGAGTGAGTTCCCTTCCTTCAAAAATATAATTCAAGAGGGATTGGTTAATCCAGTTGGATTGGTTTCAACAGGAGAAAAAACCCTCATTGTGTTGGACAGTGGGGACCATTCAGTCAAATTATACACAGCTGGTTACTGATTATTACCTTAGCAATTAAACTGGCAGTATTTGTTGGTAAAACCACTCTAGCCAAAGCAATTATAGCATCAGAAGATGAGGTAGAAAAAAGTCTCCTCATATGTTTTTTGGTAATCTTTTTATTCTAAAGTGTCATTCATTTGCTGCTTTTGTGATAATCTCTTTCCAGCTGAATGGTGGTGGTGGGGAATGGGGATCCCACAGAGTTCCAAACCCCAAGAAACAGGCCATTTGTGAAGTGCAGCGGCTCAAGGACTTTTGCTTACAGCACTTGTATCCCAGGTTTGGGAATGATAGACTAATTACTTAATAGAGCTCTACTGTGAGGCAGGAATACAGTGTTTACTGCTGTAGTCTTACAACCAACTGGTTACATTTATGCCCCTACTTTTATTACTGTACTCTTGCAGGCTACAGAGGAAGGCAGCAGGGGTGGTAAAGCCTGGTTAGTAATATACCAGCCAGTCTCCTGAGCATACACACGATCATAAATTAAATAAATAAATCATCTCATCACCTTTCTCTGAAGTGGAGCTAACTACTGACAGAAGAATTAAGTACACGTGACTCTTCCTTGAAAGAAAACATTTGGGTAACAGGACTGGAAAATGACTTCTTCGGGATAGGGATGGTATGGTTAGGATACCAGTAAGAAGGGGGATGGATGTCGGTCAGGTGCAGCTTAAATTCTCATTTTTGGACACAGAGCATATACTTTGTTGACCGGGTTAGTCCCACTAGGCAAATGGCCTCTTTTCAGGGGAGATCTAAGGTGATTTTTATACTAGAGGAAATTTGATCAGGGTATCAGGAAATTTCACCTAGTCTTTTTAACAGGTGCTGCACAGACACATCAGCTACTACCAATTCAAGCAAATTGGACCTTGGTTTAATATCTTATCTGAAGGATAAAACATTCAGGAGCATAACACCTCCCTTATATTGCATTGCAGTGTCAGCAATCTATCTACCTGGTGTAGGAACAGAACCCACAGCCTTCTGCAACAAAAGCAAGCAAGCTGCCTGTTGCACCACTGGCACTGCATGGCACATGTCACTGCATAAATAAATTTGTCAAGTGAAGTTGCTTTATGGCATGTATCGGTGTTGGTAAAGATTGTTTTACTGAAAAAAAGGCATGAGGAAAATAGATGCGAGCAAAGCTGCCTCAGATGAAATCAAATAAACATCACTGCAAACAGGTAGAATAGCTTAGAAGTTGAACAGTAAATTTGGAAACAAAAGACTTTAATTTCAAACCCTTGTAAAGTTAAATGTCTTGTTCAGATTTCTATATCATTATTTATCATTATAGTAGATTTCACCATTGTATTTCGGCTAAAGTGTATCTTACTGAGTAGGGTGAGTCTTTATTACGTTCATGTTAAATTTCAGTTTCAACTGATTAAAAGTACAACTTAAGGTTGCTTTGCTGTACACGATTCAGCTGACTTTCTTGAAACTCTTCCTGATGGGCTGTTTTTACCTTTTAGTAGTTTCTGTTCAGGGAATGTGTGAAAATGGAATTTTAACATTGAACAGTTTTATGTCAGTTGAATCACTTACTATAATTAAGTGTTCAGTGTGTGACATGAAACCTCTCTAGAAATTATATATTCTAATGTGGATTGGTTATCTTACATCCCTCCCCAAAAATGCAGAAACAGTTAACTCTTGAATCATTCTGTTTGTGAAAGCAGTTTAGACTTTTCTTTCACTTTTTTAAAATTATGTTGACATTAAGCAGCTAATGCATAAATAAAAGCATGTATACAAATACTCATCAGGATGCAAAGACTGGGTAACTGAACACATGCTAAACTTTATAAGGTCTATGTCATTTTATTACGTGTGTATGTGTGTTTGTGTGTGTGTGTGTGTGTGTGAGTGCATGTGTGTGCGTGCATGTGTGCGTGTGTGTGTATGTGTGCATGTGTGTGTATTTGTGGGAAGACAATGCACATGCACACAGATCAATCAGATTTGTATATACAGTGGACAAAAATGAAGAATGCGTTCAGGGTACATTTAATCCAAATCCCGTTGCACGTGCTAATAACTCAAACAGTACCCTTAAACAGACTGAAATACTTCTACCTCACAATAATATTCTAATGAAATAATGAGTAGTCATGCAAATAATTACTAATCCAACAATTATACAGATTATATTATAGCAAAAACCCATTGCTGGGTGTGGGTAATGCTGGATTTCCCATGGTTAGTGTGGTTTGGTCATGAGGGCAAAGCTATAAGAGAATGACATCATTTAAGAAAAAAATAACTTACTTTTCTTAAATAATGTCCTTGTATAATGGTGCCATGGTGCTCTTCTGCATTTTTCCCAGGTAACATGGGGTATTCTCAATGTACTGCGTATGCGTATGGGACTTACGTTCCCACGCTTATGCAGTACATCAGTGTTGTGTAAAGGAAGCAACTGAGAAAGAAAGATCGCTGTTGCTTTTTTGGTTTTTGTTTTTAATTAAAAAAAATGCAATCCGGAGACTTCAAATGTACAGAAGAGACTGCTGAAATGATGATGAATGTCATAAAGAAGTTAGGCAGTGACTTTTACTGGACTTTATTTAGCACATGTTTACTGAATATTATACAATAACTGGCCATTAACATTCAAAAATGAGCATGCTGATTGATCAGCCAAACCAGCGTGCCCATTATAAATCGAGCATATACCAATGGAAAAAAGTCCAGTTGCCCAGACTTTCTTCTATTAATATATGCTATGAAAATTATTGTATTTTGTTAACCAGGTAAGTCCACTGGGCACATATTTCTTTTCATGGGTGACCTGAGAGCACTGTCTGGTTCATTCGCACAGTTTTCAAGTGGAAGTTGAGGGAATCAAACTCAGGACTACAGGATAAAGTTAATTATCAGGCATAGCCTTAACTCTCAGGTAAACATTCATTAATTCCATGCTTCTTTTTGCAAGGTACCATTTTCAGGACAGGTGCATATCAAAAATACTGAAGAAGAAATATGCACTACAATGATAAGCAAACTCTGACAACAGGCGGATACTGCGAATTTCACAGTCAATGCCAACCAACTGAACCACTAAGAATGTTCTTCCTGGTATAGCATAAGCCCCTTTAAGTGTGCAATAGTTGCATTGTAGGAATGACACCAGTTTTCAGTCATCTAACAGAATTTGGAGTTTAAGTATTGGTACTTCACCAAGTTACCTCTACTACTGAGATGCACTTAAATGTAGTGTGCACACATATCAGAACAAAATGAACTGCATAGTTCTGGCCCTCTGATGGTTCACTGTATCATGAAAAATCAGGTGACACGATGAGCACTTAGTTCCCCCTTAAAAGTCAATCACCTAAAATGATCATAAAAAAGGTTATCTGAATTCTGATGGAAAAACCAATATGATGTCCTGGGAAATTATATATAAACTTCAGTGGATTGACATTAAAAAGAACTGCAAAAGATTGGAAAAAAATGATTGACAGCCGAAAGAGCATGCTCTAAGGTGTAACTTCGGACTGTGCAAATGAAAACTACCGCACTCCCTATACCGCTTGCTAATTATATATACTAACTCTGAGATCATACAATCCTAGGGGATGGAGAGGAAGAGGCATATTCCCCATCCCAAGGTATTGTCGATCTCACATACCTGTCGACCAGTTCGTCATTGTGGAAGCTCGATTCTGTGAATGGGAGATTTCCCTTTCTGCTTTGTAGTGCGATCTCGGAGTTGGAATAAATAAGTAGCGGGGGTGTGGGGGGTGCAGGGGGGCTTGGCCCCCTGCAGAAACACTTTGTTGTGTTACGTTTTTCTTTTTTTAGCTCCCTTTCACAAAGTCAAGCTTTAGAAACTCGAGCATTTGGCTTTGGCCATATGCATTTAGAGTTTCTGAAGGTTCAGCTTTGTGAAGGGGAACCATATTATATATATATATATATATATATATATATATATATATATATATATATATATATATATATATATATATATATATATATATATATATATATATATACCACAAGAAAAACTCAGCCAAGCTATACTTTTTACTGTGTGATACCTTAAACCTCCTGTAATGGAGGCCTATAGGATGTATGCAAATGACCCCTTAAGGACATGAAGTGTTTCAGCTACATGGCTTCTGAATGTTCATGACTTTTTTTACTTCTTAACTCTTTATTGCTACATTTGAGCTAGAAAAACCAAACTCCACTAGCTGTGGATATGCATGTTTCAGTCTTTTTACTGACTTCATCATCATCAGCACAGCATAAGTGGATGGTTTGGCTATACTTTAGATACACAAGGTCTTTAAACCCAATTGATGCCTGTACAGATTAAGGTGCCTGCAAACTATCTGGTCCTGCTGTACTGTGTTTTTTTGTGTGTGTGTGTTTTTTTTTTTTGCAGTGATACTTCTCATGTGCTCTATTATTTGCACAATGAATTCTATTCTGCCATACTGAAATATTTTTTTTTCCCTCAGCCCTCATGTTTACCAGCTTGGCTCCTAGTACACAATGTCCAGACCAGGTCTGCCAACTACTCTCCAGCTTCCCCACCCCCGGACTTACTCCATTATTGTTGGGGCCAGTCTTGGATCCTGAGGGTATCCTGGGTGCTTCCAGGGTCTATGTCATATATTCAAATGTCCAAAATGTCGAATACCATATGTTTGAGACCATATGGTAGACATTTGGAAGTTCAAATATATGTAGGTAGGTATGTCTTTCGGCTTTTCCCGGTTAGGGGTCACCACAGCGGAACTCCGGTCCGCTAATGATTGGTAGTTGATTTTTATGTGCCGAGTTACCAGCCCTGATGCCCATTCATGCATGTCTCCACACAGAAGACGCTCTAGCTGAGAATCGAACCGGACAGCGTCTTACTGTGAGGCGACAATGCTACCGCAGCACCGCCACCGCGGGGGAAGGTCGAATATAGAATTAAAAAAAAAAAAAGAAAAAAAAAAAGAAAAACACACCTTAACAGTGCAAGCATGGGTGCAAACCCACTTGCTCCCCTCACACACCCCCTACTTAAATATACCAACTCCAAGACCCCACTTCAGTGCAGAAAAGGGAAATTCTCCCATTCTTCACAGTGCGTCGTTAAAAGTCAATCTTCGAACACTTGAAATGTCGATCATATGGTCTCATCCATATGACATTCGACATTTCCAGCGTTCAAAGATTTAATATAGACCCTGCTTCCACTGGGGGGTTATGAACTACCCGCTCCCTTTCTACACTCTTCCATGCTTGTTGTTTAAGTCCAAGGGCAACTCCCCTCTTTTGGTTCACGCCTTCCCTTAGGGAGAGTATCAACAAATGCCCTCCCACCTTGTATGGCCACACCCATTCCTTCCCTGCTGTGTTATCAGTCTCTCAAGCTGCTAATCGAACACAGGTCAGCTGGGCCGTGGTCAGGGCTTTATCCTTCTATGCCACCAGACCAGCTTGCTATACTGAAATCTTGATGTAAATGGATATAGTATGTCTCATCAAAGATTGATACTTAGATCTTTGTGTGGTGGCTTTCTGATATCACACAGTTAATACACACTACTATGAAACCACATACAACCAATGAATGTATGCTTATAAACCAATATATATACAAACACATCATACAATAACTCACATATAGCCACACTGACATCTGTCTTTCACTTTCCACACCCTGCATATGGCAGCTATACACAGCACCTCTCACATAATTATTCTTACTCCCAGGTTGCCACTGCAGTTGAAAAAAGGTGTAACAGCTATCCATTGTTCATTAGCACGTGCTGAGCTTCAAATAGCCTACCTTCTTATGTCCCCTTCTCAGTGACTCAGTTGTCAATCTACTGGGCAGTGAGCATCCATATGAATCCTGATGTAAGTACTGCAACAGGGCATAACTTGTGATGTCACTACTGCAGGGCAGCAGTATTGTTGCATTCAGTGGTATTTAAACAGTGTAGCACTGTCTCATGTGCTACATCTCTCTGTTTCCAGATGCCACATAGGAGATGACCACATAAACAGTATAAGGATAAAATATTTGGTTAGCAGCCCCATATATAGCCATGATGAGGTAGTTGTACAAGTGGTATTTAAACATAGTAGGCAGCATAAACTAAGTAAAATAATATTATACTTGTTAATAGTAAAGTGGCCCACTGACCTGAAAGTCCTGTCTGCAGGTTCCACCCATAGATCATTTAGTTCCTTCAACAGCACTAATGCCTTGTATCTCCATGTCACCATGTTCATGCAGGAGCTCTTTTACTAAAGGGGATACTGCAAGTTGCTATCAGAAGCGTAAGGTGACCAGCTGTGTAGGCAATAGTGAGAAGGCCAGCAGTCAAGGAGCATCATACATTGTGGGCTGGATGTTTCTTATGCAGCCGTAGCCTGAGACATATGCAGCATACAGCCGTAAAAGAATGCATCCTTTTTTATAAAGCTGAACAAACCCCTTTGTGAAGTCCCTTCCACTTTCCTTTGTGTTACCTCTGGGACTAAACTCTGACGTTTATCAAATGATGGTCTCCTTAATTTTCACCTTCAGAGGTAGGAGAGTTGCCACATTACTGCTCAGACCTAATCTAATGACCAGTCCATTGGGATGTGGGGCTCTCCTCAAACCTGGGTTCCCTCAGTACAGATGGATATTCTTCCCCTGTGTTAGTTGGCAACACAATAACACCATAAGCTAATAAACCAGTGCACAGCAAATATGCTGATTCATGCTGTGTACAGAACAAAGTACATATACTGCTTTTAGCAGTGACCCTTTCAATCATGAAAAGAGAAGCTGGGGCTCCTTTGAAGCCCATAATTAAGCACGGACAGTAAAAGACTTCAGGCACTGGACTGGCACCCAGCTTATGGTGAAGACTAAAATCTACCAAGGGGTTTCAAGGGTTATCTTAAAAAAGACATGATGTTAGGTGTGTTCCATCCATACAAGGGAATGATGAGAAAGCTGAATGATTTTCTGCCTTGCCTTGGTTCAAAACAGCATGCCATACTATCCAGTGTTAAGAAGACAGAATATGCAACTTGTTCGGAAAGGTGCCATGTTTGAACAATCTGCCCATAGGGTTTGCAATGGGGGAATCCTTCTTACCACAAAGGGCAGTGAACCTGGAGCTGATTATATTTTAGCAGGGTGGCATAACCCCTTGTATGAAGCATCCGTGGATTTATTTATTATTTATAAAACATTTTATTTCGGTGCACTTTAGAACAAGCTTTTATTTTTCATATGAAATTGCTTTCAAAAGCAAATCTTTGTGAAAAACTAGTGGGAAGCCAAAAGCATGACCTAAGGTTAACTGGTATTAAGCACCAGCAAAGAAGGTCTGACATGGTTATTCTCTGTGTCCAAATGAAAGGTTCTAGTATGAAACAGAGCTAGGTGAGCAGCACAAAGAAAAGTGGAACACCTGGGAGCAGTTTAGCCTACTGAGAGACTGCACAACGAGAACCAGTTAATTGACTACATATTAAGAAGAGCCTAGCTCATTAACTGTCGTATGTGTTGAGCTCATATCATCACAGAAAGAAGGAAAGTGTTTAGATCATACCATCATATATAAAAGGAAAAGCCCTCCCTGTTTATTGACATTAGACTGTTTATCTTTCTTCATAGCTTTGCATTCTCAGAACTGGTGTATATAGCAATAGCAGTAGCAGGAGTTTTGGGGGTACATATTACCAGATGGGTGTTTTGCTGTTCTCATAAAATCAGTTCATAAGTAGGTTTTACTATATCGGTGACTGTAGCTTGTTGATGAGCTGGTCTCCTTGATGTATTTTGCAGGAAAAGGCTTTGGAAAGATTAGTAAAGTAACCACTAGCTGGTTCCACACACCTTTGCCTTTTATCAGGAGAGATCCAACGACATTTTCTGGCTGTAAGTCTTCTGTATCTTTTACTGCAAACACTGTACTAGATACAACAGTTAGGTTAGAAAGTAGTCCAGTGCTGTGTTAGGACTGTTTTCATTGTTAATTCTTCACCACAGTTAAGCAAGGTATTACAAAACTATATGTGGTTAATTTGAATACATTTTTTGTAAATGGCACCCTAGTAGTACACAAGTTTTTAGCGGCTACTTCCATTACAAAGCTTATCAAAAAGCAATATTTAGAACTATCACAGAGAAACTCTGATCAAAGGTCTGCATTGAGTCTGTTGCACTGTATTGCGTTACCGTTCATGGTTGTTGTAACCTTGCACTACATGCAGTGTGCTATCTGTGTAACCTTCGTGGGCTGTGCCTCAAAGTAGAAAGCTGCTGACAAATGTGCATACATAGGCAACAGAAATAAATGTATGAAATGTTATGACACTTTCCAAATATACAGAAATACATTACTCAAAGAGAAAACAAGCAGCATGTGTGCATTTAATTGTTGTAGACCATATTGGAAAGCTTGAAAATAACTCCACAACACTAAGTTATCTCACAATATGCCCACTGAACTCATTGGGCTAGGGTGGATACTCAGACATAGTGTTACCTATAATCCCTGTTGCTTGGAGTGTGGGAATTTGCTGTACTGCTAAGATTCTGTGCACAATCCTGGCTTTTTTCACCTGTGGGAAGATACATTCTGTATAGCGAGAGGTATTCATTCTGTTATTTCATTGCTGAGGCCATGTTCTCATTTAGTTTTAAATGAACAATAAGTTAAGTGAGAAAGAGCTCTGATGTGAGAAGGACTGGCACTTTTTCATATAGCTTTTCTAAATAATTTAAGTATATATTCAACAGAACATCTGTTACTGTTAACAATTATGACAAAACAATTGGGGTTAGCCCATTACACTTGCAACAGCAGTGGAGTTGTATATCTTGCAACTTTTGACACAAGTAAAGCACAATTTGTAGGTGAAACACAGGAAATTTATAACAGCGACTATATGACCATGCGGTTGCCATAAGAAAGAATGATCTAAAACTGCATTGTGTAAACTTTTTAAGAATTGTACCAATGTTAGGAATTTGTATTAGACACTTAATACCATCCATATACACCTAGAATGAATGTACTCTGCTTCATTAAGGCATGCACTATTTTCTTCACAAAACCCTTAATGTAATCCATTTCAGAGTGTGAGCTATACTGAAATACAGTAAACTCTGAGTTAACTGGAACTCAAGCAACCAGAACTCTCAAGCAACCAGAACAAAAAAAAAACTGAAATACAGTACAGTACAAACAATTCAGTTTTTCATGTCTTGCACTTAGTTTCCCCCTGCAGAAATATACCTTACATTTTTACAGTTTTAGAGTTTTAAAAAGGAAGATACAAATAAATTCCCTCTCTCCCCAACCTGAGAACAAGTCAAACCAAACAAGTCAAATCGCTAAAATGTCAGCACTTGCTCCATACCCACTCAGTCAGTTTGCATCAGATTGCACATTCTTTCTCCAATCTCTCACATATACTCTCCAGCTTTCATACATCTCTCCGATCTCTCACACACAGTTGCTTCTGCTTTCATATATGCATTCACTCTCTCTTTCTGTCTATTCAGTTCCAATCCACGGAGTGTGCCACTGAAAACCATTCCACATGCCAACCGTTCTAGTGGAAATATAAGTTTAAAATATTATTATTCCAGCCAGGCTTTTAATTACTGTATTTCAATATTAAAATCAAATCATTACAATGTTTATTGTATGGTATGGTATGGTATGGTATAGTATAGGGTACAGTATTTCTCAGGTCTGTTTTTAATAGTAACTCTCAAGCGACCAGAAGCTACACTTATCTGGTATCTACCAATCTCCATGGGTGCCGTTTAACTGAGAATTTACTGTATGTTAATGCTGATGAGCTTTGGTCTAGGGGGTGCAGTGCTTATAATATTCTATTATATAATTCTGACAGTGATATCGTACCTGTGGCCATGAATAAGTACATGCCCCTTAGACATACCTCTCAACCTTTTAAAGCAAGAAATCTGGAGAAAGCCATAAATAAAAGTGGGACAAAGGCCCAAAAATACGGACAATTTTTAAATATTGCTCTTACAAACTTAGAAAGTTGATAGAATAACAGGTTTTGCATTAACATGAATTTTCTGAAGGTTATGGTGTCTGAAACTCAAATGTCTGTCATTATTTTCTAACTTCAATCTTTAATGATTTGTCACTAATTTGCCAGAAAACCACAACTGTATGAAAAACAGACCAAAAATATGAGGCAAAAATCTGGACATTCTGCATAAATCTGTACAGTTGAGAGGTGTGTCCTCAGAGTTCTTTACAGTGTTGTCTTGCTTACTGATGCTGTGGAATAAAATACAGTTACATTAAATAAAAACTAATTCACATCTTGAACCAATCCTAGCTCATCCTTTTAACAGAATATTATTACCACTTGTTATGCAATCTGCCAGTTTGTAAGACTGGTACAAGTCTTCTAATAAGCAATACCAATAGTCCAAATCTCTGGGGTGGCCACGGTGTTGCAGAGGTTACCATTATTGCCTCATAGCAAGAGGCTCTCTGGTTCAATTCTCAGCTGGGGTGCCTTCTGTGTGAAGTCTGCATGTCTTCACTGCGGTCACGTATGTTTCCTCTGGGTGCTCCAGTTTCGTCCCACATTCCAAAGACATGCAGTAGGTGGCTTGGACACTCTAAATTAGCCATAGGTGAGAAAGTGTGTGTGTGTGTGAGTGAGTGGTATAAATAAACCACAGTGGCAGGGCTAGCACCCGGAGGTGTAAACCTTGGCTCGAGATAATTGTCACTGTTGAAGTGACAACCCTGCCCCATGTGCAAAATGGGAAGGAGTTGTGGATGGATGGAATAGTCTGAATCTTAGTGCCTGTGTTGTACAAACAAAGCATGGTTTCTGAATAAACTTTTTTCCAGCAGCAAGCATGACCTGGCTATCACATGTGGCAAATGTCTGAAAAAGGAGAGGAGGGGAAGACTATTTTAAATTTACGCTTATCTGATGGGCATCGTTTGACTTACAAATCTGCTCTGTTATGTAGAAATGGAACTATAACTCAGGTAATAAGATGTGATCACTGGTCTATTTTTGTTAAGGTTTTTTTTTTTCGATTTACCAGAATTGTAAATAAGCTACCACCAGTGACACATGAAAGCTTTGCAGTAAATACAAGAAAGTTGTAGTTGGCTGTCTGACCTCAACACATAGCAAAGACTCTGCATTTTTATGCTGCTTTTAGGCTTGTGTTAGTTCTGATCATTGAAGGAAATATATGCATTATTATTTTATGTCCTCTTTACTTTTGTACTGCCTGCTGACTTAGTGTTGTACTGTAGCTTTCTCACATGGTCATATCAGTTTGCTTATTTGTACAATAGGGAGATTATGTCTCCTGATGTCTGGCTATGTGCCCTGTGCTGGTTTAAGCTGCATAATTTACTAGCCTACTTTCATCTGCCTTGGCTGTGACTGGAATGAACAAGCAACTCAGGAGGAGCCGAGACTGTCTTCATTGATTTAAAGTTGCCCACACTCTGCTGGTCTGCTTTCCTTTTCCAGACTGCACCTTTATGTTTCATAATCTAGTTTACAGCTATAACCGTTGTTTTGTTTTCATTAATTTTATATCCCAAAAAGACATGAAACTGTCTCAAGATGTTTCACAACACTAAGCTGTCATTTTCTGGTTTTATCAAGTACAGAATAATACTGTCTACAAAGTCAACTTTTCTTGATTACAATACCAATTATATCCTTGAATTTCAGAGTACCTTGTTTTCTTTGCCAATGGCTCTAAATATAAAGCAAATAACAAAGAGGAAAGAGGACACCCCTGCCTGGTTCCTCTCTTCAGACACACCTTGTCAGAAAGAAACCCTGCCACTATATTTTTTGTCACTGATGCGTCATATATTCTCCTAGTTAACCTTAATATTGCATCAAGGAAGGGAAATTCTTCTACTGCTCTGCTCATAAAATCCCAGCTTACTCTGTCGAATGCTTTCTGTGCATGAAGACCCACCAATAACAGCAGTAATATTCCTTGTATTATTGACCTGACTGTCTATTTTCAGTCTGTTAACCATGTTAAGCAATGACTAAAACTAATTCAACTGGATATTCTTTTTGTATTTCACATTACTATTTCCCTGCTGTAGCTTGTGTATTTTACTGTACAGACCAAATTTGGTTTAATGTCTTTTGTATAATTACCTTCTCAGTCTTTTTTGTTTCTCTTGTAAACCACTCTTTCCGTTCCAAGTTTCCATCACTCTGTGGTTGGATATATTTGAATGTCTCACAGTCTTGATGCTAATTTTATTATACTCATCTCCATTATGGGACCTGATGCATACTATGGCCCAGCATATACTCACCTCCTAATTTTTCGAGCTGCATTTGGTTACTGATATTGTATCTTTATGTTGCCATTTTCCTTTGGATTTTGCACTGTCCACTTATATTATTATTATCCTGTTTATCAGATTATTTCTCCATGCTGATTGTCTGGTTACTCAAATATCATAACTAATTTGTTGTCTGTGGAAATTATGACACTATGTCAGAACTAGAGATGTTATTCTAATGGCCTCATCCTGGTGATTCTTCTTATGTGTCCCTTAAAAAATTCTTTCTGATGTTTTTCTTTTGTCAATGTAAAGAAATGAGATAGTGACAGCGCAGCTAGCTAGAATTTTGTAAATAATTATATGTCATTGGTGAATATTGTAATGATTTATATAAGATGTTTGTGTTACAAATGTATTAGACCTGTATGTCGTGTATATCAAACTGCTTGTACAGATGTGTGTGTTGGTATTTGCAGAGTGCTATGTTTGAAATGTACCCACAGTGTGCCCTACTGGAAGAGAACATAAAAGTACCTGCACTATACGTAACTGTTTAAATGTATATGCTTAACAGAGGAAAGTGGAGGGTTAACCTCAATCCAGAACACTTTAGAAAACTATCTGAAATTAAATTACTTTAGAAGACGCAATAAAGAGGCTATATCTCAAGTTTTCAATGCAGCTAGAGACACAATGTCTGTACTGGGAATCTTTCTGTATTGTCCATGGAGTGAACTAATTACTACTTTTGAAGCATGAAGAAATGCAATTGTTTTATGACTTCCAGCATCTGCCACAGATCTGAGGAAAAACCCTTGTCTGTATATTTTTACAGATAGATGCTAAATGCTGCCAACTTCTAGCAATGGGGGTTTTGGAGTGGGAACTAGAAGCCAGATGACCAGAAATGATGCCATTCTGCAAGCTATCCCAGCAGCAATATTTTAGACATTAATTTGAGAAGTCTCTTAGTGAGACAGAGCATTCTGCATTCTATCTTGGACCTGACAACTATTAGACCTGACAACAACAACAAGAAAAAACATTCACCACATCTGCCTTGCTCTAATGAAGCAAGTTTCTAGGGAACAGTATAACTCTCTTAGACACAGTCAGGAATATAGTAAAGCTTAGTTTAGATGTTTTTTCTTTATTTGTGTGAGCCTGTACTGCAATGTTATTTTAAATATTTCCTGTGATTTTGAACTCTGATGTCACTGTGAATATATATTTAGTATTATCTTGTTCTTTTTTATTATTAAATATATTTAAACCTTTCATTGTGGCTGATCTGTGTAGAGATATTTAAGTTTTGAGAGTACTTGCATATTTAATTGGTGACACTGTGTGGGCCACAACCAAGAACCCTTGCTCTTGGTCAAACTACCATTTGTATTGTATTAGTATTAATATTACATAGTAAGATAAGACACCCTTTGTTAAGGGCCTTAAAGTAGCTGATAAGGAGTGACTAGTGGCAGTGGAAACTACATTATAGTCTGGGCAGAAGGGAGCATAGCTAGTAAACCTATGCCAGCCTTTCCCAGGTGTGTGTGTGTATGTGTGTGTAAATCAAACCTTAAAGAGTGTGTGTGTCAGCTACTTGGGCAGGGACATGAAGCACTGGTTGGACAGAGAGGGTGCTGGAGGTCTTGGCTTGGCCACTCAGCTGAGATCTCAGCTCTATAGCTGTGCCATTGGGGAGTCTTATTGAGGATCCGGAGAAAGAGGCAGAAACCTGCTCTGGACTGACCATGGTCTCTGTGTGCTCTTAAGGGAAATTTCACTTGATGTAGAGAGCTTCATCTGGAAATACTGTGTATGTACCTTGTCATCCTGCCAATGTACATCCCCCGCTGGTGCCAGTGGTGAGGATTGAGGCTCCTTGATTACTGGTCCAGTGGAGGGTCATCATAGTCAGCAATATAGTACCTTGAAGCAGCACAAAGCAAAGTGCTAGAGGGGGATAGCAAGGCTGGCTTAGTGTTGGGGGGGGGGGGGTTCAGTCCCTGCTATGTTTACTAAGCATTCCCCATGGTTCATACTATTTATTACAAACACTGTGTTCTTCCAGGTTGTGTAAGCAACCTAAGCCTCCAGCTGGACATCTTGGACTGTTATGAAAGAGCTGGACTCCACTGCCCACTCCAGGACATTGTACACTAATGCCAGATCCATTTTTCACAAGTAGAAGACCATCCCTGATTTGGTCTGGGATATTAATCTAGCATTCATAATGGGAATGTGGACTGCACAGTTCAGATTGCCAGGCCACTCACAGAATGTTCTTGTCTAAAAAATGAGAACTTGCTGCTTGATCCTTTGTAGCTAAGCCTGTATTCTTAAGGTCAGCTCCCCTCACCACAGTAAGTTCAAGGGATACTTGCAGTATTCAGTATGGGACTGTTTCCTGCCAATGGGCTGAACTTCATATGGGCAATTACTATAAACTCATTTCCTTGGCTTCATGTATATGTTCAAACTATTTTGGTGTGGATCACTGATCAACTAAGGGGTTATTGCTTTTCTAATACTTTTAATGATGTTTTTAACTGAAGAGATGGGAAAAATAAGAAGGGCTAACAATAGAGCTGCCAAGGGGGGAAAAAGAATCCCACTGATGCATAAATCTTCTAATTTAAAAACAATATAAGCAGTGTTATTATAAGCAAAATTATATGATCAGTGGATAGATAAATACATACATACATACATAATTAGCAGTATGGGATACAAAGTACCTAGTAAAATCAATGAAATAAAAAAGCTTTACAGGATTCAAAATAAGTACTTAATGCAGACCAGCCCTCCACAGTGGTTGACCCACTTTCATGATTTAATGACTGTAAAGAGATTTCTCTCAGTAAGTATCTGAATAGTAATTTTTGCCAGCCCCAAGTATCAGGGTATCCAACCTGTTTGATAAATAGGTGGTGCTTCTGAATCCACTATGATTGTTCAAGGCTACATGGCATGAAATGCAACTGCCGAACAAAAGTGCTTGAATCTGACAGCCTGAAGTACACAAATGCTTGAGACACAAATACTTGCAGCTGTAATTATCTTGAGAAAATGAGATATATAAAAACAAACAAAATAAAAGCCCCATCCTGCACTTCCATGTACCCCTTTAATTTTTGTAAATTTTAAATAACACTGTGATAGTCTATTGAATGTTTTTCTGTAAGGAGAGGAATCTGAGGAAACCTTGTTGCGTTTTTCATATTTAAAGTTTTGCATAATTTTCCTAATACAATCTTTCATCTCCCTGTAGAGAATGAATCCAGCCTGGTTGGAATGGGCCAGCTTGCCAATGAAGGCCCTGAGTCTAGCTATTCATAATGTGAAATAAATTTAAATTCAAGATTTGAAATCAAGCCAGACCTATTTCCTGATGGATTACTGTGATCTTTACCAAGTTTAGGTAACATCACCAAAAGCGCTTCTATTTAAAAGTCGAGTAGCCTGGCTCATAATGCTGTACTATGAACATTATAAACATCAAGAATAAGTTTCTCTGTCTGGCTCAAAAAAACATTGGTAGAGTTCTATGGAAAGCCTAACAGGTCCCAGGGTCTTCTCTCTTTTCATTTCCTTCTCTCTATTCATTTCCTTGATGCACTTATAGGCTCATAGATGCTTACTAGGCTAATGGCCCTAGAACCCTTAAAAGCCTAGCCATATTTATCCTGAGTTGCCCCTAACTGTCTGTGGTTAGGTGAGTAAAGCTAACAGAGGTCCTATGGTAGTTAATACTGACTTCCTCTGTCTAGGAGGGACATGGGCAGCACCCCAGGAGTGAATTTGCAGTTAATCATCCATTGATCTAGGTTGCATTTGAAAAGGGTCAGGGAGGGGCTCTGTTTCACATGAACTGTAAGCTTTTTCTGGGGAAGTGGCAGTCTCTGGGAGATGTATCTATTTCTCCAGCATGACCTGTTCATGTCAGAGACTAGGTTAAGATCCCTGGAGCGAGTGTTCCTTATGCAGATTGATTTATGAATGTGTAGCATTTCCATCAAGGCTGGGTCAGAGACTGCCCTGTAAGACAGTGACCAGGTCACCCCTTAGCAACCTGTAGGAGAGAGAATACAGTAACAGGCTTTTAGTCTTTCTGCGTAAGACTTCCTTTGCATACCCTGTAATTTCTTGGTGAGAAGCCTCTGTGGGCACTCCAATTGTTGCAGGTGTCTGGTGAGGTACATGCAAAAGGGAGCATTGTACTCAATTATTGGTCTGATGAGGGCCAAGTAGAATGGAATGACAGCATCCTTAGATCTATATGCAGTGCCTTTATTTATAAGAGGTGCCACATAGAAGAATTTTCTTTTTACTACTGTGGATACATGGTGGTCAAAGTTTAGATTGCTATCAACCTGAGTACCCAGATCACATACCACTGGGTCTGCCCTCATGGGGGGGGGGGGGTGTGTGCTGTCTATAATGTAATTGACAGAGATGTCAGCTTTCCCAAAGGGAATAATAATGCATTTTTTTACATTTAGCTTTAATCTGTGATTTTGGCGGCAATCGTTTGTCTGCATTAACCCTGTCTGCAGTATATTAATATCTGTGGGGGACTCAATGATTGCTCCCAATTTGCAATTGTCAGGGGAACTTGTACAGCCACAGGCTGTCCAGGTTTGCCTGGACTTCTGAGAAATAAATTCCAGACAGTAAGGTGCCCAGCACAGAACCCTGTGGTATGCCATGGGTGACTGGTCTTTTGCTAGAGATGAAGTCACTCACTTTGACAATATGTGTCCTGTTGATGAGCCAGTTGACTACCTATCTGGTAATATAGGGGTTAATTCCGAATTGGGAGAGTTTCTCTATAATACCTGAGTGGGAGATTGCATTAAATACCTTGGCTAGGTTAAAGTAGTTGGTATGCACTGTATTTCCCTTGTCCAGGGCCTTGGTGACTTTCTCAAAGAAGTCAACCATGTTTGACAGGCATGATCTACCTTTGACAAATTTGAACTGCGTTGGATCCAGAGTTTGGAGATTGCCTATGTCTTTGTTAATAAAGTCGATAATGATTCCTTCCATGCCTTGCAGACGAGGCTAGTCAAGCTTATGGGCCTATAATTCCCAGGGTCAGTTGATGGTCCCCCTTTATGCAGAAGGATTACTGTTGCTATCCTCCATTCTGCCGGAACATAGCTAGTTCACATGCTGTGGTTAAACAGGGATACAAATGGGTCTGTTGGTCATGTTTTAAGTTGTTTAAAAGACAACCTGAGATGATGTATGGTCCCACTGATGTCACGTGTTTGGCCTTGGAGAGTGCAGATATGACCTGCTTTCTTAGATAATAGGCTGAGGAATGGTGGCAGGTATACTTTGGGGGAATGACTGGAGGGGAGAGGGGCATGAAGTTTACTCCAAATCTGTCAGCTAGCAGATTGGCTATTACCTCCGGTTTAGTATGGGTAGTGTCATCCATAAACAGTTCAGTGGATAGCTGAGTATTCCCTTTTAGATTTCAGAAGTAGTTAAAGAATACCTTGTGATTATCCTTAGCTAGGCGGGCTATTTTTGCTTCGTAATTAGTTTTGGAGAATTTGGCAAGATGCCTAATTTGCTTGTTTTGAGCTAGTGAGAGATTTCTTCCTCTGCTGAGCCAATTCCCTCTTGTTCTTGGACATTAGTTTCTTTCTCTTGTTGTATAGCTTGTTTACACTACGGGTCTACCAGGGTGACTTGTTTTTTAGGCAAGACCTGGTTTTAATCTGGTCAGGTACAGCCGATTCTATACAACTGCTCAAGTGGTTGTACAGGGAATTGGTGTACACCTCTGCATAGGAGTCCATGTTATCATTGTTCGAGGGGGCTTTGAAACTTATTTTACCAATAGTAGGAGGTAATTTGTCTTTGAACATTTGTAAGCATTTTTGAACTTGATGGGGTATCTGGTCTTATAATTACATTGAACAAGACTGATTTATGGTCTGATTTTACCAGGGAGGACATCACATGGGGGTTGCAGTGCTCTCCCATGTTAGTGAGTACTGTGTCCAGTTTGGCCCTGGAGAGTGGGGCTTCCATGAGTTCCTTGTGATCCACAGACTGACAAGCAATATTAATCCTTGTGAAGTGGTTAGCCAATTCCTCTTGAATTCTAACCACCCCAAAAGGGGGGGGAGGTATAATCTTGTTCTGCTGGGCAGGAAACAGTTTTGAAATTCTACTAGTAGCATACATTTTATTTAGAGTAGAATTGTCATTTAACTTCAGTGACCATTTCCTAGAGTTCAGGCCTCCTTGCCAAAAACATGAAGCTCTGAGGAAAGACAGTATGCGGTCCAAGCTTAGTCTTACAGGAAATCAACTTTTCTTCATGTTCAGCAGCTTCATAACCCTGAAATGTATGACTAATATATTAGGCCTAGAAAGCCTCTAATGCTAAGAACCCAGAGATGATAAATGAATCATAAATGTTTTCCTTTTCTTATTGCATTTACTCCTCCTATTCACTAATAATGTATGCAAGATGGGAATGGAAGAAACATTTAAAAGCATTAATAAACCCATGCAAGGGGGTGGACGGGCTCTAATGTGTGATCCAGAACACTTCTCGCATCTCTTGAATTTTATCCAGGAACTCCAAGAGCTGAGTAAAAAATGACTAGAAAGATCCATCTCTAATGATCCATAATCTGACATGGGCAGAAAGATGATTTACAAGAGATTCAAATCCCCTTTAGCTCTGGAAACATTTATCTACCATTGACCAAACTCCTTAAGTACCAGAACAATGAGTCGCTAGCCAGACCTGGATCAACAGAAGCACTCATATGTACCACTCCTAGTTTGGGAATGGTTTCACTGATCACCTCAGCCAGTGATATTAGACTATCAGAGCTCTAGTGCCTGAAGTTCTGAATCCAACCCATGTATTTAGAAATTAAAATCACCTACTTATGTCATGCTATCAGCTGTACATTAAAAATTGCTTGACATTTCTTGACTAGGAACAGAGGATATATATAACTGTTGATTTTTTTTTTATTTTTATAAACATACATCCCCCACAAGTACAATGCAAACAAGAGATGACCTTTATCTGTAAAGGCATTAATTTTGTGGAGTATATCTGTTCTTTCAGATTTTAGCGTAAAAGCTATATTTATGTCTAGAGGATTAGACTTCATGATCCACTTTATCTAACTTGTTTTCTCCTGGAGATATGTAAGTGTCTATGTCTGTTGTATGAAGTGTTTAAATAGTATGGCCCTTTTTATAAAACTACATATTCCCTTCATAGTCACAGAGAGCATTCTGTACTTAGCTGACATAAATAAACTACAGAGAATAGGTATATGAAGTCTATGAATATTTTTGTCCATACTGCATACCAGCTAATTTCTAACTTTATGTTTTAACTCTACGATCTAACTCTATGTTCTAAGTCTCAGTCTAGAACAAACCTGAAGAAGCACAGCAAATAACCAAAACATCCTTAAGGAAACTCAACCCCACAAAAATATTTATAGAAAAAGATCTTTCAATAATGCAGTAGATAGAAACTGTCATTCCAGTGCCAATGACAAAATAGGGAGTAAAGTAAGAAGGAATAAAGGGAAAATAATACTCAACCATCACCCAAAGAAAGGAAGAGGGGAAGATACACCCCATATAGAATGTTATAATTTACCAAGTCTGTTCATAGGTTTATAGGTTCTTACTATGCCTACGGTCAAGGAGACCATTAAAGAGCTCAGGCACATGACACATTACTGGTGGAAGACTAACAATACCCCCTTTAAGTAGATTTTTCCCCATTTCCCATCTTAGCAATGGGTTTCCCTTCCCCAACCCTAACTCTGCCCCCTAACTTAATAAAAACCTTCCCATAACACTGCCACTATTCAGACAAATTTGAGGGTAATGTTAAAGGGGGTGGGGTTAGTGTCAAGATCAGCAGAGGAAATACTTTTCCTTTCTCGATCTATTGTAACTTCATTATTTAGGATATTCAGTATTCTGTGTGTTGGAACTTCTTAATTCCAGTTTTTAATTAGAACATTAAGAATATTTGATCATATAAAGGAGAACCATGATCCCTAATAAGCAGTATTCCCCCATGAAACCAGGAATTAAATTTGGCTTTAGCTACCACTAAACTTAAGGAGAAATGAACAGTTGGTGTACTGGCCATATGTAATACCCTAGCCTCTTCAAGTTATGCATAATACATAAAGTAAGTAATTATACTAATCTTGATAAAACTAAGAAATAATCAAGAGGAGAGTAGTGTGCTTGCATGCGCTTGTGTTAAGTATGTGTGTGTGTGTGTGTGTGTGTGTGTGTGTGTGTGTGTGTGCGTGTGTGCGTTGAGGGGGGCATTTATAAACTATGTTAGGCATAAGTAGGAGTTAAATCTCAAATTCCTTTCCATTTATTTTTCCATCTCAACTAAAGACTTTTTGTCTCCCTTAAATTATACAAACCAATATTCAATAGTATGTAGCAAACAGGCTCTGTCACACAGTTATCATCCCAAATAAAAAAAATTTCTATGACTGTGTTGCAAGCCAGATAAGTCATTCAATACAATGTTTGGAAATAAAACTAAATACTCCAAAGAGTCCAACACAGCATACCCAATGATAGACTCACCGACCTTCAATCTATAATGTGAATCTTCTTTTGGCTTTTCCCTGTTAGGGGTCGCCACAGCGGAACTACGATCTGCTAATGATTGCAGTAGATTTTTTACGGGTGCCGAGGTGCCAGCTCAACGCCCAACCTTCAACGAAGGCACGCCCATTCTACGCATGTCTTTTGAATGCCACTCGGCCATGGGGAGGACATGCAGACTCCACACAGAAGACGCTCCAATCTATAATGTGAATAAGAAAGTTAAAACTGTAATACAATTCAGTGTGAATATTTTTGGCTGGAAAGTTCCCTTTCAAAGCAGCTGGCTTATGTCATCCAGCCTTCTGCCACTTCAGAGATGGCATATTATCAGTGGAATGACAGTTGAAGACTAAGTCTGAAACACTGTCAGTTTATGACTTACACAAAGTTATTGCTTCTTCTGTACTATTGAATTGTAGTCTTGGCTTAGGTAGGAAATCTGAAGTTTGAGTGGGTAACAGAAAAACATTTGCATTTATTTTCCAACAGATTAAGGAGAGTAGCATGTGGTCTTTGCTGTCTAGATACTCCCAGTAAGTAATCATTGTTAAATCTTACCCTTCAACCATTGTACTGAAGCTTACCCTGAGACCAAACAACCTCAGAATTGTTTCTTTGTCCTAAAGAGCATGGAGTTCACACCAGCTTCCCTTTATCTTGCTTGTGCATTAGTTGGCACATACCACTGGGTCCTGTGCATTCTGTCATTTGTAAAATTGGAGGGTGTGTTAAGGCCAAGCTTAGAGTGAAGCCACTGCTTTAGAAACACCATGGAACCATGCAGTGGTCCTCTACTCCTACCAGAAAAATGAAGATCCTGAAAGTTTTATGCCAGCCATGATTCCCTAAGTCCTCCGGATTTCCCACATATAGAAACTTTGTTTAAAAAAATCCATGTGGCTACTATCCATAACAGTGACAACAACTCTTTTCTATATTCTGGAGCCTGAGACTCCCCCTACATGATTTAGGAGATAATCTGCCTCATTCACAGTATTAAATTTCCCCTAAAATTCCCTCAGATGTCTTCTGCATACTTGTATGAAATTACCTTAACTTATTATGGTTCCAAAATATGTGGCCCTATCTTCCTACATTTTCTTCCAAGCATCTACAACAGAGGACTTCTGCAGTGGAAAATATCTTACTGAGCCTATGGGGACATAAAAGTACCCGTGGAGGCATTTCCAGACAAAACTCAAACATTTCCTTGCTTTAGTTACCTTGTTGAGAATAGTGCAACTTTCTTCCCACCTCAGTTCTAGACCTGATATTCCTAATACTTTCTCCCATCCTATTATCAGTGTTCTAGTGCACTGTCTTTTGTGTCTACTTCTTAATGTGTTACATAACCTACTTATTAATCTCACTCCCTTGCTAGTTCTTGCCTATATTAACATCCCTATCACCTGTGTTTATCTCACTCCCTCGCTAGTTCTTGCATATATTAACATCCCTATCACCTGTGTTTATCTCACTCCCTCGCTAGTTCTTGCCTATATTAACAGCCCTATCACCTGTGTTTATCTCACTCCCTCACTAGTTCTTGCCTATATTAACATCCCCATCACCTGTGTTTATCTCACTCCCTCGCTATTTCTTGCCTATATTAACATCCCTAGCACCTGTGTTTATCTCACTCCCTCACTAATTCTTGCCTATATTAACATCCCTATCACCTGTGTTTATCTCACTCCCTCGCTAGTTCTTGCCTATATTAACATCCCCATCACCTGTGTTTTGCTCATCTGTCTTCTAGTTGTTTCAGCATCATACTTCTCTAGCATTGCTAGCAAACCCCTATGCTTCATCCAGGCTGCTATACTCAATCCATGTAACTCTTATTCCTCCCCTTCGAAGCAGTTCCCAAAACAGTATACTGTTTTTAATTCCCCAGTTTTTCAGAATCTTTGTATTTAATTGAAACTTGGGTAAGTCTGTCCCAATGGGCTTAAGCTCAAAGTTCCACCATGTATTTATGGGTTATCACTTTACTAAGGTCTTCTAGGTATTTTTCTTCTGTCTTACTTAGATCTCTCTTGGCCCAAATGTTTGTATTTATTTTTGTCTATGATCCTTGATTCACAGTCAAGAATCTCTTTCCAATTTGATTCAAAATGTTATCCTGTAATTTGTATAGTATTCTCAGTTGTGTAGCTAGGTAATATTCCTACAGATTTGTGGCTTTACAGCTACCTTCTTGCTGTGGTCCTACCATTACCTTCCAGTACACACTGGATCTGTGCCCTCCCCCACCCCATGTCACAAATATATTTAGAAACATCTTGCTGCAGAATTTTCAATTGCTCTGCTGTCAGGGAGTATAGGAAAGCCTGTCCTAAATAAATCATTAGTGGCACTGCAAATATCTTTAATGTTTTAACCCTGTGGTCCATATTTGTTTGTATCAGCTCCCACTTCTTTATTGTGGGTTTTTTTTTTTTTTTTTTTTTTACTTTTTGTTTCATTCCATGTTTCTATTGGTGAGTCCTGTGCTTTTTTCGTTATGCAGCCCCTTAAGTATTTAATTTTATAGTGTCCCCAGAGTGAAGGATAGCCTTGTACCAATTAGTATGTGGGGCATAACTCACTATAATTGCCTTCATTTTGTCTTCATTTATTTTGTCACCTGCCACTTCTGTGAATTGCCTTAGTATTTTGAATAATCTTGGTATGTCTCTTTTTGGATTGGTCAAAAGCACTATAACATCATCCTACACAATCTTGTAGAATAATGTGTTTTCCTATAAATATTTGCATGTCATAAAATTTCTTTTTCTTCAAACTGTAAACTCACACAATATTAAACTAAAAAAATGCATTGATTTTCCTTTTATTTCTTATGTTATGAACATAAGCATGTTTCATATATATTTGTTTTACTATAAAATTTGCTTTTTATGTTTAACCTTCTTAATTAGTCTGTTATTTACATGTGGAGCTTTTCTCTCCAGGCCTCCGCTGAAAATGGACACGTATCCAGTCAGGTTCTCCCAGTTAACAAATGTAAAATAAATAAATAAAATAAACATCATCTGCAAACATTGCTAATTTATACTGTTCCTCCCAGCTGACCACCCCTTAATGTCTGATTGTCTTATTTTATTTCCTAAAGGCTCAAAACAAAGTTAAAAAGTGGAGGTGACAGTGGGCACCCCTTACAAGAACCCGTTTGAATTTCCACCTGCAAGGTGAGTCTACCAGTCACTTTTATTTTTACTCTGGCCCCCATATATAGTCTGAAACAGCTGTATCAAAAATACTGGAAAGTTCCTTCTTCCCACAGTATCCCAGAGTTATGCCAAATGGAATCTGTTGAAAGCCTTTTCAGCTTCTAAACTAAGCATAATTAAAGAATTCTGGGTTTCTTCCACATCTCCATGTCTCCAGTTGATTAGTAGGATACAGTCAAATGTTTGTCTACCCTTAATAAACCCACATTGTTCCAGTCCTATAATTTTTGGGAGTACTCAGACCATTCTATTTGGTAGCATTACAGTAAAAACTTTATAATCATGGTTCAGTACTGTTATAGGCCTGTACAACCCTGAATGAGATGGGTCCTTACAGCTATATAGGAGGTTACTAGGCTAATGGCCCTAGAGCCCTTACAAGCCTAGACATATTTTTCTCGAGTTACCAAGTATTGGTGGTTAGGTGAGTGATGTTCACAGTGGTAAGGGTCTACAATAGTTTAATACCAACTTCCTCTGCCCAGGAAGGACATGGGTGCCACCCCAGGAGTGAATTTGCAGTCACCCTTCCATTAATCTAGGTTGCATTTGAAGAGGGTCAGGGAGGAGCTCTGTTCTGCGTGAATTGAAAGCTTGTTCCAGAGAAGTGGCAGTTTCTGGGAGATGTATCTCTCTCTCCAGCATGACCTGTTCATGTCAGAGGCTAGGTTAAGATCCCTGGAGTGAGTAACCCTCTTGCAGTTTGATTTATGAATGTGCAGCATTTCCATCAGGGCTGGGTCAGAGACAGCCCGGTAAGCCAGGCACAGTTCATCCCTTTGCAACCTGTAAGACCCTATACAGTGACAGGGCTTTCAGTCTTTCTGTGTAAGACTTGTTCTGTGTACCCTGTTGTTTGTCCTCTTTTAGAATGACAGATATAATTGATTCACTCCAAGATCCTGGTAGTTCCTGAGTTTCCAGAACCTGATTAAACAATCTTACCCATCTTGGTATTATTTCTTTCTCTGCTATTTTCAAATTTCAGTGGGTGATCCATCATTGCCTGAGGTTTTACCATTGCTTGTTTTCTAATATCTATCTCTTATTCCTGAGCTGTTCTTGGACTAATTAATTACGCCCCCTCTTCCTCCATGAGTTTACAGATTTCCATTCCCTCCATAACATTTTCTGTATCTTACACCCATTTCTCCTTCTCCTCTTGATTTTTGTAATCTGCCACTCTACTTTCTGCTGTCTTAATCTTAATACTAAAAGTTTTTTTTAGTTTTGGGGTACTGGTAAAATAACAAGTGGCCTTTTGTGCTCTCAGTATCCCATCTTCCATATGTTTATTCTGCCCTTGTATTAAGTCTTCTAATTCTCTTTTTGTCTTAGTTAATTTTGATAAATTTATGTCCAGACTCACCAGTTGATGCTGGAATGTTAGAACCACGTAGAGAGTCTTGTGTACCTCCCCCAGTGGCATATCTGTAGCTTGTTTGCTATTACGTTAAGAAAAGCATCAGTCATTGTGGCTTTGATTTAGAGATGTTATTTTTAGAAAGACTGATTCACTTGGACAAAATGGCACTTACAAGACACTCCCAACTGTTTAATATTTAGAAAAAAACACTGAATTTTTTTATTTTTTTAAACTTTAATTGAATTGCCACTTGTGATATAGGCAAACTTACATTTATATACAAGTAAACAGAACAAGTTCACATTTACAAACATTATATGTCATATATGTTTTTCTATACAATATAATCAATCCAACAATACATAAACTGTTCAGTTCCTACCTTTTTTAAACATCGTTCCTCCTCCAAAACATTTTTTGCATGTATTGTTCTCACAATTTCCATTTTTTCTATGTCATTTGCTCCTACCCCTTTCTAGAGATCCCACTTCCTGATTTTTTATCTCTGTTACAATATGCACTACTTCAAGTATAGTTGGTTTAGACTTTGATTTCCATTTTCTAGTAATTTCTTTTTTTGACAACCACCAGAATTAAACTCGACAAGGCCTTACTATATCTAGGCAATTCAGATCCTGTATCACAGCTCAAAAAACAATCATTTCCTTAGTCACGTTCATTTGCTCACTTTATATTCCTGACAGAATACTCTGTTGGGAAATTGTTAAGTCTGCTAACTTATTACATTCCAAAAACATATGCTTTCAGGTACCTCTTTCTTCCCCATCACACCTCCAGTATTTGCCATCTACCTGAGGAAAAATTCTTTGTAGTCTGCTTGGGGTATAAAAGTACCTATGTAAACACTTCCAAGCAAAACTCCTAAATCTTCTAGACTTTGTTGCATGTTTGAGAGCCATACATATATCCTTCCATTGATTATGTGTACATTGCTTATCTAATCTCTCTTCCCAATCTTTTCTAACCTACTCTGATTGATTCCTATAGTTACTGTGGAATATTTTATATGTTCTACTAATTATCCATTCTTTAACAGCAGCTTCTGCTCTAGATTCAATTAAAAACTCCACCACTGTAAGTCTTTTACTTAGGATTTCCCTATCTTTTTATCTTTGCCTATACTCTGATAGCAATCCCTGATAGAGAAGATAGTCTCTAGCCTGCAGTTCAAATGCCTTCTGGCTATTCTCATTCTATTACCATTCCCCCTCTAACTATTTGTTCCCAATATCTTGGTTCCTTTGCCATGTTCTTCCAATAAATTCCAGTCCCCCTCTTGCCTATTATCTGTACCCCTAAATGCAGTCATCCCTATTGTGAGATTCACCTTTCTTCATTCCTATGTTGGCTTAGTTCTTAGTATACCTTCTGCTACTTTATGAATCTAATATTCTGGATGACCGTTGTTATTCTAATTAAGGATATGCATCCAAACTCCCACTCTCTTCTTATTTCTTGACCCCCCCATCATCATCCCATTCCACTTTGAACTGCAGCTTTCTGATTTTGTTATGTATAAGAGCCTTAACTGTGTACTGTAAAGTATCCCTTCAAATCAGGTAATCTTAAACCACCTTGGTTTATTGGAAGAATCAGCTTATCCCCTTGGTTCTTGCCCTCCTCCCTTTCCAGATTAATTCCTTCAATTCTTTATTAATTACTATCCACAAACATCTCCTCTGGTTGATAAAAATATGCCTGACCTGTATATAATACTAAAGGGACTAAAAACATTTTACGGCTTGCATCTTGCTATCCATATCCATAGGCAACAGCTTCAAGTTTTTCAGTTTTTATATTGTCTTCTGTTTACTCTCTTCCCACATATCCTTAGCTATCATATCCGAATCTTTTTTAATCCATACTCCTAAATACTTCATTTTACTATGTTCCCATAAATATGGGTATTGCTGAACCAATTCATTTGTAGGTACATCATTTACATTTATAGCGTTTGTTTTATCTTAATTTTATTACCTGAAAAATTAGAACCACCTCAGAATGTTCCACAACACTGAGATGTCCTTTTCTGGTTTTATCAGGTACAAAATAATATCGCCTGAAAATAAAGACAACTTTTCTTGATTACCATACCAATTATATCCTTGAATTTCTGAGTCCCGTATTTCATTTTCCAGTGGTTCTAAATATAATGCAAATAAAGGGGAAAGAGGACAACCCTGCCTGGTTTCTCTGTTCAAACACAACTTTTCAGAGAGAAAACCTCCTACTTTGGCCTTCAATCCTTCATATATCCTCCTAATTAACCTTATTATTGTATAAACAAATGCAAATATTTCCATTGCCCTACTCATAAAATCCCAGATTCCTCTATTGAATACTATCTGTGTATGAAGACCCACCAACAACAGCACTATTTTCATATATTTTGCTTTGCTCTGGATTATCATTGTTCTATTAATGTTGTCAAACATTTACCACCCCTCCACAAAACCACACTGATCCATAACTAGCAATTTTGGCAAAACATTTGCTATTCTTTTAGCCCTTAAAATATAAACTCTTAATAATAATGGTTTGAAACTGAAATGGGCCTATATGAATCTGGATCGTATGGGTCTTTACCATCTTTAGGTATTATAGCCACCCCAGGTTTTTTCCAGCATGTTGGTTCTTCGGTTCCTTTTAAAATACTGTTAAACAAAACTTTCCAGATATTTATTACTTTCTTCCCTCCAAGCTTCTAAACTTCCAGTGGAATACCTTCTGTACCTGGAGACTTTCCTACAGATTGGTTAGATATCACAGTTTATATGTCTAACCTTGGCATATTTAAGTCTTCCATAAATATTTCCATTTGTGCCTTTTCTTTATTTCCCCATTTTTATGATTTATACAAATTTTCATAACATTTCTGAAATATCTCTAATACCTCTACAAGGTCACTGGTTATTTTTCTTGTTATAGGCACCCTAAATTTGGCAACAACCCTTTCTATTCTCTGTTGCCTGTGTTGTTGTGCTAAAAGTTTTTGAGCTCTAGAGTTATTATAAAAAAAAAAACAGTTTTGTATCAGCAGTCTTTCTAAACTTATGCATATTGTCCAGGTATTACCTTATTTTCTGTTTAGCACTCAGCAGTTGTGCTTTTTCTTGTTCTGTCAGCCCCTCTAAATCATTCTTACTACTTCTTAACCATATCCCTTTTTCTTTTATTTCTACTCTGTTTTAAACTCCACTTTCATTTTATCTGACACTTTAGCTATAATTTCTGGAGTACTTTATCTTCCCTAATAACTCCTGAGTAAATTTTACTACCTATTCCTTTCTTTTTAATGGATAGGTGGGGAAGCACCATTGTCACATTTTTACTTCATTACCCTGCATTTTTATTTTAGTTATTATTGGTGTGTAATCTGAAATAATTATTGGATGAGTGTCAAAGCTGGGTCTATATCAGATCATCGAAATGGCTCATTATTGAATGCCGTAATGTCAAACTGCAAAATCTGAACCCTAACAATATCGAAACCTCAAAACAGCGAATTTTTTTTCCCCAGGGAAAAAATTCAATGTTCCGAGAAACACACACACATACCACAAGCATACTAAAAAGCAGCAATCCACACACATACATTTAAAAGTTACATCTAACCCTACACTACACTGCACATACACTACTATTTATCCACTTACCTTAACCCAGACCCTAACCCTAAGATCCGTCACTATCACACACTCACCTCACCCGCTCCCTAACCCTAACTCACTTAACCCACCCCTAACCCCAAATTCTCACTATTGCACACTCACATCACCTGCACCCTAACCGTAACTCACTTAACCCGCCCCAACCTCAAATTCTCACTATCGCACACTCATCCAACCAGCACCCAAACAGAATGTCCGCACAATCACACACTTACCTTAACCCAACCCGTAACTTTCCACCGCATTGCTGAAAACAGCGAAGCCACAACAATGGCCAACCGAATTCTTTCCCTAGGAAAGAATTCGGTTTTGTGCAGCTTCGCTGTTTTCAGCGTCTGTGATATTGGGTTCGATATTAGAGCATTTAAAATTCTGCCATTTCTATGATCTAATATAGACCCATCAAAGCTCTCAATTAAATGCTCATGCTCCTGTGAAATATAATTTCTGTCTAGTCTAGTCCAGTTATTATACCTTGGGGAATATTATATAAATTCTTTCCAAGTTCCTACTGCTGAATTCATATCTTTCATACCAAATATTTTCATAAACATCTTCAAAAATCTACTGCCTTTTGTTATATTTTCCATTCTTGGCCCCCAGTTGCATCATCTTTATTCCAAGTCAAGTTCCAGTCCTCCCCTGTAATATTCCATATTGAAATATGATTATTTCTCTCAAAATTTTCTTAAGCTCCATAACAGCAGATGTAGGTGGAATATAAATATATATCAGTGTAAAACTTAATTCCTTGTCAGTAGCCCCTTACTACTCATAATCTGTCATTATTATATCTTCCCTCTTCTATCAACATTGGGGCTCCTCTAGCAATTCATACAAGTACTCTCTTTTTCTTTTTCCTTGAATATTTGTCCTGAAATCTTTCTTTATCAAATGCCCATGCTCAATTGTTTTTCTAAATGCCTCCTGTAGTATTGCTATTTATACTCTGCATTTCTTAATATAATGAAATATTCTTTATTTTTGTCTATGCCAATGAAACCATTCACATTCAAGATAATATGGAAAGTGGCACCATTATGATAAGAAGTCATTATTCCCATTTATTATTATGCCAGCTTTTATATATGTCTATTTCCAGCTTTTGTGATACATGCACCCACTAATGTTTGGCAGGTTGATCCTTAATACAGCTTGTTTTAACATCTCCATTTGAACTTATGTCACATTTTACAAGACTTTTTATTTTAATGAAAACCTTCAAACAAACAAACAAAAAAAAAAAAAACACACACTCCAGAATATCCCCATAATTTGTTAAGAAGCACACAAAACCATGTACATCTTCATCTAATGAAGTTTAACCATTGTAAGAGGGACAATTGTCCCAAATAGACAGCTGTAAACACAGGCCTTATTTAACCTAAAGTTGAGATTATCCATGTTAATATACATGTTACTGCTTGTATTTCTACGTACACTAGTTAATGTTTTGATCTTTATTCTCCTCCCAGATGTGAAAAACAACTTGCATGCTTTTAGAAAACATTAACTTTTAATCTTAAAGAAACCAGTGCTGTGGAGGTTTTTATTGTCCTATAATCAGTTTGTCTCCATGAAAACATAAGAAAAAAATGTAGCACTCAGCTGCAGGCTTCTAAAGACAAGCTGAAACATTTATTGTTAAAATAAAACTTTTTATTACATTAGTGTTTTTGTATTTACTTGTTTCCACTTAAAACTTATTATTATATTAAGCCAAGGGTCTTAATTCTGACAAGAGAAAACATATCAACTCTACATATGTTATGATTTGTGTAGTTTTGCACCCCATCCCACCACTTCAACAACACAAGATTGCAGCCTATTAACTTAAACATGCTTTTGTTTATCCTTTTTTTCTGTTTTTGCATTGTAATGCCTAAATTTCTTAGTACTAAAAAAGAAGAAAGAAAAGGCTTCTGTCTGTTGACTTTAGTATTTTTATCACATAAAACAACTAAAACTTCTTTAGTATAAAACATACAATTTATATCATGAAGATATTTATAGAAATACTGTTAAGAATAAAAATCGTTTTACTTATTACCCTTTTCCTTCCTCTTCCCTTCCGCTTAGTGTACTTGCCAACATTAATGACAAAGTAAGGCAAATGCCTTTCAGTTCCCCACAAGTTTAACAAAAATCAACAAAAGTCCATTCTTTCCACTTTTTCTTGTACAGTCATAATTGACAAATGTGATAGATGGTTTGTACTCTCACATTTATTCACTAATCTCCATGTTGCTTGTCTTTTTCCTGTCCATCTCCATCTCCCAACTCCAGACTCCAGTTCGATTCCAAGCTATTCCCAATTTTTCTAATCAACTCCTGTGCTTTTTTCTGCATCTCAAGTGTTTGCCTTTGGAACATTGGAAAAGGTTTAACTGGCAAAGTTTCTCCATGTGCTTTTTATCAGAAGAATGAGAAGCAGAGTTTCCTTCTGGATGATAGCTCACTTTGTGTTGTACAAACTTTTGTATATACTCCGTAGCCTGTTCAGCATCAAAAAATGACTCTGATCCTCCAGGAAAAAATATTCTAAAGACAGTTGGATACAGCAGATTGAATCTCACATGTGCCTCTGAACATGCCCTGATTGCTGGAATAAATTTGTTTCTCTTCTGCCTGGTGTACAGTGGATAATCATTTTCCACAAACACTCTACTGTCTCCAACTTTTAATACTTTGCCTTTTTGCCCAATTTTGTCAGAATCAACACTTTCTACAGGTAAGATTGCATCTTTGTTAATCCAGGTCTCGACTTCTTTCTCATGGCCAGGTTTGCAGCATACACATGATGTGCCCTTTCAATTAACAGATCCTGCTGTGGAATACCAGTCTAATTCCTTCTTGTTTCCCTCGTACAACAGAAAATCTCAGATTTTTTCTACAAGCTCTGTCTTGTAATTCTACCATTTTTTGTAACATCTCTTCTTGAGCAGTCTCATACCCAGCCAGCCTTGTATTCATTTTTACCTCTGATTTTTGCTGTTTTTTTCAGCTCATCTGAATACCTTTTGAAAGTTTCTTCCATTTTTAAAGTCTTTTTTTATTTGAGTTGATATACTCCTTCAGTGTTTCATTTATTTTAATCAGCACTGAGCACATTTGACTTATTTTTCTCTAGATTACTGGAAGTCATGTATTCCACCAAAGCTGAAGCTTGAGCTGCTTCTTTGCTGAACTGCTGCAGGATTTTTCCAAGTCAGTATTTTCTCTTCAGCTTTTTTAGATGATTTTCTTTCAGGCCTTCTTAGTTTTTTCTTTGCTTGCATCAAGGTGGTGTACGTATTAGCCAGTAACTGAACTTACTAAATTGAATTTACTAAAATTGACAGAGTTCCTTGTCCTTGTCTTTCAGTTTCTTTTTTCACAGTGAGAGAGCTGAAGTTAAGCTGATGATCAGTGTGTGGCCATCTTGAAAAGAATGAAATGTTTATTTTGCTGAGATTGGAGACTGCAAAATGATTTTCTGCTACCAGATTCATGATTTGCTGCTGCCAGGTTCACACATATCAGGAAGTTTGGTTATGCATGGCTTGATTTAATGGGTCCAGGTAGCTATGAAATTATCATTTCTTTTTTGAGTATCAGGGTGTTTCAATCATCAATAAAGCAGGCATCAAATCCTGAAGAAGGCTACTGTGTATGCTATCATATTACTAGCTTCTGCATGTATATCAAGAAAGTTGTATACATGCAATTTGATTCTATTCTAAAGGAGTAAAGGGTTTATGACCCATTTCAGCCTGGATTTCACATTAGATATGGCTGACCAAACTATGGCAATGGATAGTCTTCTGATAGGGAATAATTTGCATTGCTTTCAATATTAGACCTCCTTGATGAATCTTCAGCAATTGACAGAATCATTCTCTGTGTCCTTTGCGAGAGTCTGCACACTTGATGTGGGCTTTCATGTACTGTTGCTAACTGACTTACTTTGTTTGTCTTGGGATGAATTTAAAAGATAGTATCATGGGTTAACTCCTCATCTTCAGTTTAACTCTTTTGTTTTTTCATGTATATATTTTTCTTCAAAGAACTGATTTGTGGAAGGGTCCTTCATTATTGCTGCTATACAGATGATGCCTTGTGCCTTGCTTTCCATCAGGAGTATAGATCTGTTACTCATTTCCTTAACTGGTGATCTGAAAAACATCCAGTCTTGGATGTGTACAAATTACTTGAAGCTGACAAATTAAACTGTCCCTGTGGCAGTACATGTGGCCTGGAAGAATTCAAACTGTCCAGCCTTGATTGTCTGCTTTTTATTTATTTATTTATTTTGGAAGGGGGATAGGCTTGACTACATTAGTAAGAAGAGACACAGACACACACACACACACACACACACACACACACACACACACGCACACACGCACACACGCACACACACACACACACACACACACACACACACACACACACACACACACACACACACACACACACACACACACACACACCACGATACTCACAGAAACATGCATGCACAGAGGGACACATACTTACTCACAAACAGTCAATATACCTGCACATACTCACAGACACTCACACATCTTTTCATACAAACATACACAAATATGGCACCAGATGTCAGCTTTGGTAGTCTGAGCTTTGCAGCTACTCTACTTCTCCATGCTGAGATTTCCATCACTACAATGTGTAAGTGAACACTGAAAAATACTGGTGTACACTTATGCATTTTCTGCACTGTTCTGCTAGTACACTCCATAGTGCAAAGGCATCTGATGCACACAATGTGCAACTGTCCTAACAAAGCAATACACCAAGCCACATATACAGCTTCATTAAACCAAGTCCCACCCACTAACTACTGCTTTACTCCAACCACTGACTACACCCACTGACTGCTACATTTACGTGCTGCTCCAAAACCTTCACTGCTTTGTTGTGCCGAGCTTGAATATGGAGCAGTGAGCATTTTTATGAATTGCATTTGGCTTCCTCAGCACACAAAGCAATTCACTTTGCTTTGTTTACTCTAAGCTGACTATAAAACCTGGCCCCAATGTTATTCAGTTTTCCTGCATGAAACTTTAAAATGTCTTCCTTTTTAATTTGGTTATTAATTGGCAAACTGAGTCATGGTACACAAGCTGGCATTTTACATTATAAAGATAATAATGTAGATTAATTGGACACATTTAATTATGCATCATTTTGTGTTCAATCTTTTGTTGCCATGTTGCCATCCTTTCCTACATTTTCCAAACACACCTGTTGTCCTATCATTTTTTCTGCACAAAATCTTATTTAGTGACTGTGTTGTAAATGAGTATTTACATTACATTTTGATCATTTTGCTTTTTTCTGGAAATTGTCAGTACTATAAGGGAAACTTGCAATTTATAAAATACAACAAAGTGGAAAAGCTATGTGTGAAAAAGCTAACAATATATTAACCTATAATTTTCTTCTGTTATTGTGCCAGTTTTTGTTCCATTCATCATTTGTTTATTGGCTTTCACTTCAGACTGATCTAAGTTTGTACCATAATTTATAAAACCACTTTTAGTTGCCTGTGAGACTGAAATTTGGCAATGTATAACCGGCACAGATTATTTCTATACACACTGAAATGTTTTAAACACAGATGTAGTTTTGTTTCACTTCTTTTGTGCCTTTTTTGGCTTTTGTACTGTGTCTGATGTTATACATTCTACCACCTTATGTATTATCTGAATATACATTTACACAGTAGCTGTTATCCTGTTAATGTAGAAAATGCCAGCAAACATGGCCAGATTATAAATTAAACCCAGTTAATTTAGTGTTATATTCAGTGTTACGATGGACATTTCTCCTGCAGTTGGAACATTTGTTGCAGCAACTGCCATCCGTAATATGTCCATTTTTTTATATTTTAAGTAATATTATGATATTGTAGTTGTGTAAAATGCCTTGTACAAAGAGTAACTGTCCTGAATATGGACTGGGATGTAAATGTATTATAACACGCATGAAGCAGAATGACAGAGGAGCATGAGAAACTGCAGAAATGAAATTACCATTCCACAGGCCTTACATACAAAAGGGCTGTTTTTTTTTTCCTATGAGTTTTATGTTTGGATGCCACAATGAGTTTCACTATATTGTGCTGCATTGTGTGAGCTGGTAGAATGCTTTTTGGGAGGTTTCTCATTTTCTGCACTGTGGAGTGACAATGGCATTGGTGTGTGTGTGTGTGTGTGTGTGTGTGTGTGTGTGTGTGTGTGTGTGTGTGTGTGTGTGTGTGTGTGTGTGTGTGTGTGTGTGTGTGTGTGTATTATATATATATATATATATATATATATATATATATATATATATATATATATATATATATATATATATAAAATACAGGGAAGTGTGGGGTTGCAGAGAGGCTTGCTCCCCTGCAAAAACTTATTTTCTGTTTTTTAGTGTTTTTTGACTCACCCTTTTCAAATTCTGTCTTTCCGTACACGGTGAGCTGCATTGCACTGGTCTAAGCCATATAAAAGTGATGTGAGAATATTGTCACAGACTGGAAGAAGTATCACAGGAGCACTTCAGATGGTACAATTACAGAATGTAATCTGTGAGAAATGATGCAAAAAGCTGTTGATAGAAGTAATAAAACTTTCCAGTCTAAGCAAACTGTGAATAAATGTGACTCCAACACTGGTGCATTAGGCTGTAATGTGGAATGTATAAGAATGAAAAAAATAAAATGAGGGATCCATCACATACTTTCCTTTTGGAAAGTGCAGATTTACTTCAGTTTCATTTAAGCCATAAACTCTAAATTAGAAAGAAAATATAGGCACGGCATGCACCTAAAGGGCAGGAATGATAAAAAACGTTGTTGGGTCAAGGCCCTGGAGGGAAGGGTCTGGGAGACCTTGAGTTCCTGAATTCCGATTGTGTGTCTACTGGAGACATTTGAATTTTAAACACATTTCAGATGTTGGCCTTTGTGCAGTAGGAGTATTTATGTTGGAGCTTGCTGGTGATCATGATCTTATTTGATGAGAGGACCAAGCGTGCACAGTTTGTTTTGTCATTTTTAAGTCTGCATGACATGCTCTTGTTTTTGAGAGTGTGCTCTCAAAATAAGGCATGTTAGTTTGTGATTGTTTTGAGAAAGGAGTTGGAGAAGCGAGGTAAAAATCTGGGAGATCTTGGGTCCCATCTATTGATCATCTGATAACTTTTGTCTGTAATGCATTTTTACTTGTTTTTGCTGGAATGTGTTGACATTCTCATTTAGTGGGTGGAGCAGTAGTGTCTCATTCCCATCCCTCCTCTGCTGCCTTTTTAAAGAGCAAATGAAAGGATCTTGCACTTGGGGGCAGACTCTGTCATGCTGTGTGTGTGTAGCAAGTTTGTATAGATGGATTCCACACTTGTTGTGTGTAGTAAGTTTGTATTGATGGATTCCACATTTTCTCTTTGTTGCTTCCTCAAATTGGGCAAGAAAAACTTGTCTGTAAAGGATTAAGTACATATACCAGACATTTATCATAGCCTCTTAAGAGGCCAAGGATTTAATAATTATTCTGTTAATATAAAGTAAAGTTTCCATTTTTTAAAGCAAATCAGGATAGAGAATCTATTGTAGATTTTGAATTATAATGGGCTGTAGAGCTTAATAAAAATAGTACTTTATTTACTAAATCATTATTTTCCGACAGTTTCTCTCAGTTTAATTTCTGAAGTCTTTTGGGTTTCTAGTACCATGATGGGAATGGATCCCATTACTAAGTCAGAGTATGATTAAAGTTCATGAAATTAGTATTGTTTCAATCTTTGATGTTAGCCAAAAGTGCTCTTTGCAACACACACAATGTGCCTGGAACTGACTGCTTCTGTAATTTTTATGGAGTTACATGTATTGGTAGCATATCTAAATACCACTGTAAATTATTTTTATGACATCTATGGCTCCTAATACTATTGGAACTGTCTAGGCATCCTTCTTCCACATTGCCCTCATTTCTGCTTGCAAATCCTGGTATTTTTTGACTTTGTGTCTCTCTGTATATAAGACAATTTAATCACTAGATGCAGCAATTTCAATTATCAATGCTACTTTTGTTTTCTTTTCATGGACGACTATATCTATTTTTTCTCACATCTACTTTTTGAACTGCTGGTAATGCGTGATCCCATATGATATAAACTTCATCATTCTCTATAATGCTTTATGGCTCATGTTTCCAATGCTTCTCAGCTACTTCAATATTGTAATGTTTGCATAATCCTCAGTGCAACAGACTTGCTACATTATTATGCCTTTCAGCATACAGGCCCTCTGCCATTACTGTATCACACCCAGCAACAAGATGTGTGACTGTTTCCAGTTCTGGTTTACAGAACCTGCATTTGTCTCTAGTGTCCTATACCCCATGCAGGGACATACATTAGGATACTCATTATAAAAGCTGAGTGAACCTGGGTGATGCATGCTTTCTGCACGATCACATACCTATCAGACACTATAAGTACTACATATTCTCTTCACAGTGCTGTCTGCTACTCTGCACCAGATAATGCATATGTCATCTCTTATGAGTTTCATACCATAAATATGCAAGTGATATGTGCCTAGATTGGCAGAATAATGAATGTCTCTGTCAAACTTTCGAGGAATAGCCATGATGCCCTGTCTGATATGCAAGGGTCTGTATAACACCATTAGGCTCATAGGTTCATGGGTATATACTAGGTTAATGACCACCAGAGCCTTTATAAACCCAGCTATGTAATCCATCCCAATTGTGTCCCTATGTATCATGGGCATTTATTAAGAGAGGGTATGGTGGTTAGGAAGTTTCTAGAGGTTATGTGGGGGAGAAGGTAATTATTAGGATAGCTGCCTTTGTGGGCCATTTTAAGCCTAGCCAGTTTTCATTCCAAAGGAGAGAATCATTCTCTGTACCTTGTGTTTATGAGGTAAACACCTTAACCATTATACCAGCTTCTGACTCCAACCCCCAATACCAATTTCCCTTTCAAAGTTGAGAATCAAACCCTATATCTTGTGCAAACCTCTCAACCTGGAAACATCAGAAATCTGGATAAAGGCCCATGAAAAGTAGGCACAACTGGCCAAAAATTGGATGCTGATTAACATAAAATTTGCATACATAACCATGTAACCCTGTCCACTCCAATGGAATAGTGGGATACCAAGTTGAAGATTGACATTTGAATTTCAGACTTCATATCCCTCAGAAAATACATAATAATGCAAAACATGTTTTTCTAGCAACTATCTAAGTTTACAGGAGCAATATTTATTTATTTATTTCAGTTTGATGACCGGGGAGTTCCACTGGGCTCAGGTTCCCGTTTTCAGTGGAGACCCGGGGAGAAAAGCTCCACGTTACACAGTAAACAATTTAATACAACAGATAAAATTAAGATTCAAGGATACAGGTACACTGAGATACAACAGATAAGATAAAGATTCATTGATACAGATACATTATAAGTCAGTGACATTATGAAGTACAGTAGTTGCATAGCATGTGAGTCATATGTTGACATGAGTGTTTCAAAGATAGAAATAGAATCTGGGTATTATTATGGCAGAATGGCAGAACAATTATAAATGTTAGGGAAGGGGGAAAAGGGAAAGCAAACTATTTACAATATATACATTATATACACAAGACAACACTAAAGAATTAATAAAATCCAGGGGAGCAAAGTTGTTAGAAGTAGGAGTAGTATGGAGTAGAGAGAGTAGAAGGCTAGGTGGGGAGAGTGCAGTTGCACTTTCGATTAGAGAACAAGTAGGAATGGAGTTGGGTTTTGAAGTTGTCAAGGTTTTCTATGATTCGTAGTGAAGGAGGAAGAGTATTCCATTTTCTGGATAAGGAAAAGGACAGGAGGTACTGTCCAGCAGGTCGCTTTGGTTTGTAGACAGTGATTAGGTTTAGGTGAGCAGATCTAAGTGGCCTGTTAGGGGTGTATGGTAGTAGGATGTTGGATCGTGCAGGACATTTAGCAGGGTTAAATAAAAGCCTGTGGACAGCAGTAAGTTGGTGGTAGTCTAGAAGGTTGGGAAGTTCTAGCCAGTTTAGTGGGTGGAGGGTAGAGCAATGGTGGGAGGAGTGTTTGGCTTTGATGACGAATTTTGAAATTTTATTATAACAACTTTCCATTTTGGAGGAGATGGAGGCAGATAAGTTAGTTAGTAGAGGGGCACCATACATTAGTGAGGGAAGAAGATAGGTAGTGGCGAGGGTTTGTCTTGTAGAAGGAGAGAGATAGTGGATGTTTCTGTATAGCAGGCCAAGTTTTTCATGAATTTTCTTGATGTTTAGTAGAATATGGGTGTCAAATTTGAGGTATTCATCTATGGTAACTCCAAGTAGTTTGGCATAGGGAACAGTTTCTATGGTTGAATTGTTATGGCTTCTAATTTGGAAAGAGTATTTATCAAGAGGGGCATATTTAGAGGGTGGGGGAAGTAGTATTTTAGATTTGTTAGCGTTTAGAGATAGGTGGTTTTGTAGCATCCAGTTCTCAGTAGTGGAGAAGGCAGTTTGAGTGTATGATAGAAGTTCTGGGAGGTTGGTGGCACAGCAGATTAATGTGGAGTCATTGGCGTATTGTATGATTTTAGTGTTTGGGATGACAGAGTGGAAATCATTGATGGAAGATGTTAAATAGCATAGGGCCAAGAATGGAACCTTGGGGAACTCCATTGGGGGTAGGAAGGAATTTATGGGTGCCTTTCCTCCATTTTACAGCTTGAGATCTGTCAGATAGGTAACTTGAGAACCAAGATAGGGTATTATGGGAGAGGTTGAGGTTTGCAAGGTGGCTAAGGAGATGAGTATAGGACATTGTATTGAAGGCCTTGGAGAGCTCTAGTAGAATGGTAGAAACTATTTTTCCAGAGCCGGGGCATGGTTGACTATATCTAGGAATGAGAGAAGAGCAGTTATAGTGCTATGGCCAGGGCGGAAGCCATGTTGGGTATGAGAGATGAGGTGGTTTTTGGTAAGGAAGGGCATTAGTTGGGTGTGAATGCATTTTTCCACTATTTTGGATATTGGGGAAAAGATGGCTATGGGGCGAAAGTTTGAGATATTATTATTTTTACCACCTTTGTGGAGAGGATGTATAAAGGCAGCATACCACAGCTTGGGGGCATAAGATTCCTGTATGGATCTGTTGATTAGGATGCTAATGGGGAGGGCAATTCCGTCTGCAACAATTTGTAAGAATTTAGATGAGATGTTATCTGAGGCATTAGAGCATGGTTTTAGTTTGCTAAGAAGCTTTTTTATGTATGAGGTAGAGACTGGTTTATGTTCAAAGGTAGGGGGAGAGTCGGGTTTAGAGGCTGGGGTAGAGTGACTAAGTTGTATGGATGGGTTATTTGGGAAGGGCTTAGTTCAGCTATAGAGTTAGTAAAGAAGGAATTAAAAAGAGTGGCAATTTCTGGATCAGACTTGGTTGGGTCAGGGCAAGGGTTATTTTTGGTGCATGGGTACAGACGGGAGTTAATGGAGTTCCAGAATTGTTTGGGTTTTTGCAGTGGTTGGCTTGGAGTTTCATATAGTAGGATTATTTGTCTTTGATTATATGTTTTTTGGTAAGGTTGTGGAGCAATGGTTTCTGGATTTTTATTGTGCTGTGAGCGTTTCCAGCATTTATCTCGCTGTTGCATAAGTTTTTTGGTTTCCTTAGTTAACCATGGGGTGGAGTTGGGTTTGACTCTTATAGTTCATGGTGGAGCTAGTGAATTGAGAACATTTAGGAAGGTTGAGTTAAAGTACTTGACGGCATTATCAAGAGGAAGTGTTTTTAGATTGTTCCAGTTAGTTTGTTTGAGGGTGTTAGAGAAAGTTATAGGGTTGAAGTTTTTTAGGTTATGTGTATGTATGTATTGGTGCTGGAGAGGGGGGGAATGGATTGCTCGATAAATGAAGGCAGGCAGGTTGTCACTAAAGGAGTTGGGAATGATGCCTGAGTCAAGGAAGTTGTTAGGGTGGGTAGCTAGGATCCAGTCCAGAGTAGATCCTGGAGGATTGGTTTTGTTAGGTCTAGTGATAGAGTTAGTAAATTGAGTAAAGTTGAAAAGATTGATAGATATGGCTGGATTCTGGTTGTTAATTTCCAATCTATATTAACACCTCCTAGAATGTAGGTCTCTCGGTTAATGTTAGTTGAGGCCCATTGGAGGATGTCTTCTAGAGTAGTGGTGTTGTTACCTGGGGAATATAAAGGGATATGAAGCAGATACTTTTGAGATTATTCAGTTGTAGTAAGCTTATTACTAGTATTGTGGAGCTGAACTGAGGAATGGGGTTTGGGTATGGGATAATGGGGAGTCAATTAGAAAATACTGAGGCTACATTTCCACCTTTTCTATTTAAGTGGTCATATCTAAGGGCTTGAAAGCCAGGGAGTAGGATTTCTGAATCAGAGATGGAAGGTTTTAGCCAAGTCTCAGAGATGGCTACAATATCAGGTAGGTTCTGGTGTAGCCAGGTATGGAAGATAGTTGCTTTGTTTCTTAGACTCTGGGCATTGAGAGTAACTATTTTCAGGCTTTTGAGGTTGGCGGTATTGGTAGATATTGAGGGGATGAGGTTGTCAGTAGCACTAGGTGGAGGGTTTGGGTGTATATCACCTGCTAGAAATAGGCAGATAAAGTAAGGAGGCAGTAGGGGATTTAGTTTGCCTTTTGACTGTTGGGGACAAAAGGTCATAGGTTTAGGGAAGATATGTTTTGTAGCGGGGAGTAAAATCTTTGGTTTAAAGTAGTGGAGAAGGTTGGGCTGTAATAATGAGGATGATATGGTATAGAAGTGAGGTGTGGTGGGGTTGAGATGGGGGCTGGGACTTGCGAAGTGGGACAGGAAAGAGGGGGGAAGAGGAGTGGAGGTGTAGGAGGTAGTATGGCATAGTGGAATTAGAATGAACAAGGTGATGAGTGAGATATGAAGGGTTTGTAGTGGTAGAGAATGCATTATGTGATGAACTAAGTATGTAACAGAGTAGTGTGGGAGGTATAGTATAGGTAGGGTAAAAGAGAGAGAAAGATCAAGGGGGTGTAGGGTGGAGTATAGTGTGTGTGTGGGGGGTGGCTTTTAATTGATGGGTGGAGAAGAAAAGGAGTAGAGTAAGGAGGCCAGGGATTGGAGTGTGGAGAGAGGGAGGAGATTACTGGATGGAATAAATGTACGAGTGGTGGGGGGGCAGGGTAGGGGAGCAGATTGAGCCCGAAGGGCAAACGGAGCAGGTTGAGACAAGTGAGTGAAACAGCTCAAGATGAACAATCAGTGGATTGCTGATTGCTCAGGTAAGTTCAAGTGTGGGTGAGTATAGAGTGAATAAAAGTAGAGTGGTGATGTTCAGAGGAGGAAAGTGGTGTTTACTGGAAAGCAAGAGGTATGTAAAAGAGAGAAAGGAGCAAGGTATAGACAGCCGAATGTAGTAGAAGTAAATTATAGGATAGCAGGTTAGACTAATGAATGAGACTGGATTAGGGTGCCACTAGGTGGACAGGGAATGTTATTACAGCAGAAGTAAGTCTAGGAGAGGCTGGTCAAGGACTAAATACTAAATTAAGAATCAGCTAAAGGAGGCAGTAATAGAGGGACTAAGGGTCTTTAAACTAACTACAGGGTACAAAGGGGGTGGGGGGGGGTACGGCTGCTGGCAGTCCTGGCTGGAAGCTTGCAATTACAGGCAACAAGAATTATACAATACTAATTGTCAGCTTTTCTGCCAATATTAGGAAAACACATACTTTCTTTCTTCCTTTCTAGGAAGAGCACTGGAATAAAATAACAGGGTGATGAGACAGCAGGTAGTTTGTAAAGGGTCCTTAGTTTTCAGGCAGTCAATTTCTTAGCTTCAAGTGGAAGGAAAGCAGGCTGGAGAGCTCAGAATCTTTGTCCAGCTGATCTCTTGCTAAAATCAGGTTATACAGCTCTTTGTCCTTGCAGGTTTCCACATGACAGGAGTCAGTGCCCAAATTCCAAATGTTGTTCTACTCATCTTTTATCCCAGCTGTGTACAGCACATGATTGCAGTTACCGTTGACAAGCGGCTGTTTCTCATAAGGCTTAATAGCCACACAGCAACATCTCCATTTCAGGCAACAGACACCTGACAACCAGTCAGAAAAACTCATGGATATGCAGAAACAGAAGACTGGGGAGGCAGAAGGGTAGAGTCATAAAGCACTAGGGAAAAATCAATGGCTTGGGTTTCCCATATACAAAATCCTCCTTCTCCATAAGTCTACAATTGTAAGGTTTTAGAAACAGGATAGTCTCCCAGGTTCCAGACATGCCGACGAACGATAAAATGCAACAAAACTAAACGTCACTGGATTTGCCTTAGCTAATACCTTCCCTACTCCTAGTAGGCCCCTTGGATCGTTCTGTACGTTGTGCTTCTCCTGTACTGTAGTTTAGCTTCTTCAGGGGGAAGTACTCTTCACTGAGTTTATTCTAGCAACTATCTAAGTTTACAGGAGCAATATTTAAAAATCTGTCTCTATTTTTGGGCCTTTGTACCAATATTTTTGGCTTTGTTGGTTTGTCCCGATTTCCTGCTCTGAGAGACTGAGACTATATTTTGGCACTTCTGCAAAACTATAGATTCAGAAAAGAATACCTTCTTCAGTATCTGTCTAGTTCCATTCTACACAACACGCAAGCAGTAAGAAGCGAAATTTTGCATTAGACACTTCAAAACTAACTGTGCTATTTTCCCAAAATATGCCTTCAAACATACCTCTCAACTGTACCAAATTCCTCAAAAAATACCATTTTGGGGCTCGAAATAATAGGTTGTCATGAATTCCCAAGTGGCCTCTTTAAATCCCGATTTCATTTTTTGTATTTATTTCTGTTTCCCATGTGCCCGGTGACATCATCATGCAGCACTGTTGAAAAGGTATCCAAATGGTTTTTAGCCTACTATCCAAAAAAAATCAGTTAAATGTGAATTCTGTGTTTCAGAAATTATTAAAAAGTATTGAGGCATAACTATGCATCTAACTAAAAGTTCTGCTACACTGTACTGTACTGTACTTCATTCAAAGTCAAGTACATACACTATTGGACGACCTTCTCTGACATGCCATCGAAATGCTCCCTGTTTTACCCACCTCCAAGCACCAGAATGTGTGACACTGCTGTAATTCTTCCTCACTAAATAATGACAAACATTTGAAAGCCAGTCTTATATTCTTTACAAAATACACACAAATGCAAAACCTGTTATTCTATCAACTTACTAAGTTTATAACAGCAACATTTAAAATATGTCATTGATTTTGGGCTTTTGTTTCCCCTCCCCCATTATTGTTGGATTTGTCCAGAATTTTTGCACTAAAAGGTTGAGAGGTGTGGTGTTGATAGATATGCATCTGTCAAGCAGCTGAAACACAAACCTTGTGAAATAAATATGATAGCAACTTACACATCTGGCAGTCATTCGGCAAAGTTAAGTAAATAAGGTTTTGCACACAAGTAGTTATAACAAAATGAAAAAGAAAGAGAAAACACACACACACACACACACACACACACACACACACACACACACACACACACACACACACACACATGAAGTTAGAAATTAAATATTTGTTCCCCGATACAAGACATCTAAATATGATCAGCATTAATGTATTAATATTGGTTTAAAAATACTTCGTCCACAATGAAAACACAAGAACTAAACACGACCACAGACACACACATGCACACGCACACACAGTAACACAGTACCAGTATTCATTCTAATTATAATTTAATACTTCTGAGTAAACATCAGAGACTCCTTTATATTTTTATTGTGCACATGACCATAAGAGTGGCTTCAAACTGCTTATAATATAATACGTGAAAGAAAACAAAAGCTGGATAAACGCCTGGTATACACCTCAAGCGAAAAAAATGAAAAGACCAATGGTTAGACCACAGCTGAAGATAAAAATGGAATAATCCACATCAGGAAATAAATCACTTGCAGCTTCACAGTAGTGCCCTTTATAAAACCAAAAGTTGTAACTGAGATGTAGTAGTCAAGGTAGGAAACGGTTCACTTGCAGTTTCACACCACTTTATTAAACAAGAGTAAGCGCTTTCACGATCTAAGTCAGCTGATCGCTTCTTCAGACTCATAAAAACAGTTAAAACATTAGTATTTAAAATATGGTTCAACCAATGAAAACACATATAGAACTATGACATAGACTAACTAAAATTGCATACATCAGTACATTAATTTGCCTTATATTCTGCATAAGATGAAATAAAATATACATATAACAGACACATGTTATGTAATAATCCATATTACTTAATGTTTTAGTGGTCTAGATTTTAAAAAAGGTTTCAAGGAAACAGCATTGTTCAATCCAGGAGACCTATCTGCCTGAAGTAGTAAAATCCACCTTTGTTCGGCTTCCTCTACCTTATTCCTTATATCACCTCCCCTCTTACTTTTATTTATTATTTCTAAAACCATGAAACACCACTTTATTAAACAAGAGTAAGCGCTTTCACGATCTAAGTCAGCTGATCGCTTCTTCAGACTCATAAAAACAGTTAAAACATTAGTATTTAAAATATGGTTCAACCAATGAAAACACATATAGAACTATGACATAGACTAATTAAAATTGCATACATCAGTACATTAATTTGCCTTATATTCTGCATAAGATGAAATAAAATATACATATAACAGACACATGTTATGTAATAATCCATATTACTTAATGTTTTAGTGGTCTAGATTTTAAAAAAGGTTTCAAGGAAACAGCATTGTTCAATCCAGGAGACCTATCTGCCTGAAGTAGTAAAATCCATCTTTGTTCAGCTTCCTCTACCTTATTTCTTATATCACCTCCCCTCTTACTTTTATTTATTATTTCTAAAACCATGAAATTAAAAATATGTTTCCTATCTTCTTCTTCCACATGTTTTGCTAAAGCACTTGTGTCTTTTTTATTTCTTATATGTCTAAGGTGTTCAAGGATACGTTCCTTTAGTCACCTATTGGTTTTGCCTATATAAAAGGCATGACAGACAGTGCAGAAGCTGAAATAAACCAAATTTTGAGTTCTGCAGTCAGCATAAAATCTATATCAATTATAAATCCTAGTGTAGGATGTTTATATGTAGATTTATTATATAAATAGTCACATGCTGTACAATTTCTGCAAGGAAAAGTCCCCTGCCTATCAGATAGGATCATTCTTTCATTTTTTCTGGATTTATAACAGAGTTGCCTTTTTAAGGACCTCTTATTTCTAAAAGAAAAGCTGGGTCTATCTTCTAACAATTCTCTCAAGTCAGGATCCGACAATAAAACATTCCAATTCTTCTCAAAAATATTACAGAACCTTCTGATGTCACTTGAATAAGTTATAGGAATCTAACTTTAAAATCATGACCTTCCTTGCTTTTAACATCTTCTATAGTATTTGAGAAGAGTGGTTTACATCTCCCATCCCTATTTTCAATGGTATATTTAGAGCTTTCATTTATGTCTTTCTTACTATAACCTCTGTTTAAGAAGTCTTTCTCTAATATAGTCATTGTCTTCACAAAGCCTTCATCTGTATTATGTAAGCGGCTTATTCTCATATATTGTCCTTTCAATACATTTTTGTGTACAAATGTTGGATGCATACTAGTCTTATGTAAGATACTATTTCTCCATGTAGATTTTCTATACATCCCTGTTGTAAGTTCGTCTAACACTGTCTTCTTAACCAAAACATCTAGGAACTCAATAGAGTCCCTGGAATGTTGACTAGTGAATCTTAAAAATTCAGTGGTGCTATGTAAGTACTCCACCATCTCTTGCAACTCTTCACTAGTACCATCCCATAACAGGAAGACGTCATCTACAAAATGTATATACCATACTGATGTATGCAATTTTAATTAGTCTATGTCATAGTTCTATATGTGTTTTCATTGGTTGAACCATATTTTAAATACTAATGTTTTAACTGTTTTTATGAGTCTGAAGAAGCGATCAGCTGACTTAGATCGCGAAAGCGCTTACTCTTGTTTAATAAAGGGGTGTTTCATGGTTTTAGAAATAATAAATAAAAGTAAGAGGGGAGGTGATATAAGGAATAAGGTAGAGGAAGCCGAACAAAGATGGATTTTACTACTTCAGGCAGATAGGTCTCCTGGATTGAACAATGCTGTTTCCTTGAAACCTTTTTTAAAATCCAGACCACTAAAACATTAAGTAATATGGATTATTACATAACATGTGTCTGTTATATGTATATTTTATTTAATCTTATGCAGAATATAAGGTAAATTAATGTACTGATGTATGTAATTTTAATTAGTCTATGTCACAGTTCTGTATGTGTTTTCATTGGTTGAACCATATTTTAAATACTAATGTTTTAACTGTTTTTATGAGTCTGAAGAAGCGATCAGCTGACTTAGATCGTGAAAGCACTTACTCTTGTTTAATAAAGTGGTGTGAAACTGCAAGTGAACCGTTTCCTACCTTGACTACTACATCTCAGTTACAACTTTTGGTTTTATAAAGGGCACTACTGTGAAGCTGCAAGTGATTTATTTCCTGACGTGGATTATTCCATTTTTATCTTCAGCTGTGGTCTAACCATTGGTCTTTTCATTTTTTTGCTTATAATATAATACTAAAATGTGATACACTGAAACTAAAAGCTGGAGACTTGTCATAGACCCTTGTGTGTTTCATAATACTCAGTTAAATTAGTTACTATTAAACTGAATCTTTAAATATATGATAAAAGAAAGCATATGACACACAAAGCTGAATGAGTTTAATAGTGTTAAGTATTTTATACTCTTAAATTGTTAGTGCATTACAGCTGCCAGTCTAATAACAGTAATAATCTATTTTAAGGCACTTTCAGAATCAGTTTTAAAAAGAAAAGTCAGTGAAATGTGCAGTGCTTATCCACCCACCAGCATCCTAGCATGTTTAAAAGACAAGAAAATGCTTACATAAGATAGACTCACCTATTTATCCACCCGCCTGCACCCTTATATATTTATGAGACATGGAAAAGGTTACATGAGGTAATCTACCAGCATGATGTGATGTTATAGCCAACACCCTAGCTCTGCCTACATTCACGTTGTCAGCCAATAGGAATATGGCCCATGTGGATTTAAATTCCTGTTTTCATTTTAAATCCAGAAACAGCTTTGTGGACTCAGGCAAGTATTAACATCAAAACCAGGATGCAAATAAACACGTGTATGTTTATAATGAAAATACTAATCCACCTGCATACACGCTGACAGCAATGACAAACCAAAGCAAACCCTATTAGGAATGCAATGATCCAATGAAAAATCAGATACAGTTCGCTCTTCAAGAAAAAGTGCATGTACTTGCTGCAACCATTTCATACAATGTAACAGCATAAACATAAAATGGGCACCTGTATGATGACTGAAGCACTTGCTGAGCAGAGGTCAATGACTTTCCACTTACTGTCCCTGCAATATAGCACTAACCAACGCAAGCTGGAAGTATAAAGCCAATAATATAAAAAAAAGAAAAAGAAATGTTTAAGTAATGAAAATAAACATGTAATTAAGCAAACTATGTAGGAAGCAAGAAAAGAAATGAGTAAGTAAATAAACCGCATAGGAAGTACATCATGAAGAAAAATAAATGATTAAAGAAGAAAACCACATAGGGACAGACACTTAAATAAATAAATACATACACACAAACATGTACCACTGGAAATGAAATAAAAATAAATAGTTGTGATCATGATATTCAATGAATCTGTAAGTTGAAAACACATAAATGTAAACCTTCAAGGGCTGCAAAATGCATACTTGGACCACTAACCTTCTACTATCTAAGCTACTATCATATACAATATGCCATCATGCTGCTAGTAGGCAGCTCCTGCGAACACTGACTTCTCCAAATGGCTAGAAAAGCAATACAGCACAGGCATGCCTGTAATACCGTGTCATTTGTGAAATTCTGCTCACTGATGTTCTACAGACTCAGTAGGAGGGTTACTGAGTGGCTTATGTTAGCTGAGTTTAATAGCAGAGCAGTGTGCTTCATTTCTTAGATTAGTAACTGACTATTGTGTTACAAAAAACACCATCCCCATGCCCCAGTTATCCAGGGGTTCTCACCTGTATCAGAGAAGAAGCCACCCCTCTTTCATAGTGTGAACTGGTCACAGGAGTCATGTCTACAGCTTCAGCTCCCATTATTTGTATAGACAGTGTTCTAACAGCAGGTGAATATCTGTGTGACTGCAAGGAGACTGTAGTGATGCTGACTGCTATTCACACTTGTGCAGATCCTGTAATGTAGTAGTGCAGACAGCCCACTAAGTGGAGTGTAGAACAGTGCTGTCCATATCAGCTCCAGCTTGCGGACTGCATTTGTAAATTCATATATGATATGGCACTAATGTGATCTATTGTTCTGGGCCTACAAAATTGTTAGACCAGGGCAGACTCATGTTGCAAAATGCATTTCTTTGGGTATGAGACCATGTTTATGGTATCGTCTGTTGAGTCCCAGTTGATCACCAGACTTTTCTAGCCAAATTTTCTCATCAATATATTATCAAAAGTAGTTCAGCAGCCTTAGGTGAAGTTGAGGCAAGTCCCCCCATTCCAAATATAGGGGTTTCATCCTCTGCACCCCTTTACGTAATATAACATTCTTCAAAGTCACACAACCTCAATTAAAATTTGAGAATTTCACTGAAATGGTCCATCAGTCAATTAAAGCTTGAACCATAAAGATCCTAATACCATCTATGGAACTCATGAAGGATGTGACACATATTGTGGTTAACTTTGTGCAGTACCCTTTCTGTCTGTGCATATGACTCAGTACTCTGCCTCAGAATTTATGCATGCTATGCTAAATTATCAACAGCAGCAGCAATGCCCACATTCACAGCCATATTATTCCATGCCATTACACCCACTGTGGGATGCCAAAACCTCTCCAAACATTTGATGCCAAAGGTTCAAGATGGACATCCCCAAACACATTATCATCCTTAGTCTTTGGGACCAAATCACTGGAAGTCAGACTTGACTCATGAGTGTTACTCCATACTCTATCCTTTGCATTTCTGGGTCTCCTGTCCAACTACGCCTGTGTCTACTTCAGATGATGTGGTGGCTACATGGTGAGCATGTTCGTTAACACTGACCTGTCTGTATGAAAAAATCGAAACTGCAACCATGAATAAAAATGGACTCCGTTCGAACAAACCTTCAGTCTTTATTACACCAATAAATCCACCAGATTGAGCGCTTTCATCTGCCCTAAGCAGATTTCATCAGAATACTTGTTACACAGTGCCTCACAGTTTTATACTATTCTTAATTACATAATTGTTCAATAATTGCAAATTAAATCAATCATTCAATAATCTCAAACAAAATAAAATGAAATAATTAAATTTGATGACTTGTCTGAACCAATTTTAACCCTTTTGTACACTGCTGTTCCCTTTCTCAAATACTTTTGTTAAAGTGCTGTTGTGCATATTAATAACCATGAAATACGTTTGTATCATAATATGATACTATTCATATATTGGTAATTTGATAGGATGTTTTAAATAAAAAATATATATAAAATATATTAAGCTTGTGCAATACATTTTACTAAAAGTGAAACTAACCACAATCAAATTACAGTTAACATAATCCACCCCAAAGGTATTTTCTATATGACTAAACCTTAAATAACTGTGCTACTATTATTATTTGTATTGTGAAATGAATGAATGAATAAATGTTTAACAATATGAAGGAAAAAATGGATTTTAAAATAGATGTTTTAAAAAATTACCAATTTGATGTCAAGTAAAAATGGAAAAAATAAATAACCAAAAATACAATATATATATTAAACATTAAAATTTAAAAATTATATAAATAATTATATATATATATATATATATATATATATACACATGTTATAAAATCATTATAGAAAAGTCTTAAAAATTTACAAAATTATTATTATATATATATAAATTTATATTAATTTAATAATGATAATTAATATATATTATATTCAAACAAGTAGAAAAATGTTGTGTGGCTTATTTAAATGTTGAAACGTTGAAACATGTGAACAGATACCATAATTGAATGAAAAAAGGAAGGAGAAAATTGCGTTTTAAACATCAATTGAGAGAAATATAACTTGTTATTATACATTTATGACAAATATACTATACCATTATTGTAAACACAATTGTCAATAAACCAATACATTGATGGATAGTTATTCTTAAAATGTTGAGCATTATATTTTTTACTGAATATTGTATATTCAGAAAATGAATTTTAAACCGAAGCAGCTTTGTCAATCAATATAGCCTTGATGTTGATATATTCATTAATTATTAATTCATTATTGATTGACAAAGCTGCTTTTTCTACTTGTTTGAATATAATATATATTAATTATCATTATTAAATTAATATAAATTTATATATATATAATAATAATTTTGTAAATTTTTAAGACTTTTCTATAATGATTTTATAACATGTGTATATATATATATAATTATTTATATAATTTTTAAATTTTAATGTTTAATATATATATTGTATTTTTGGTTATTTATTTTTTCCATTTTTACTTGTCATCAAATTGGTAATTTTTTAAAACATCTATTTTAAAATCCATTTTTTCCTTCATATTGTTAAACATTTATTCATTCATTCATTTCACAATACAAATAATAATAGTAGCACAGTTATTTAAGGTTTAGTCATATAGAAAATACCTTTGGGGTGGATTATGTTAACTGTAATTTGATTGTGGTTAGTTTCACTTTTAGTAAAATGTATTGCACAAGCTTAATATATTTTATATATATTTTTTATTTAAAACATCCTATCAAATTACCAATATATGAATAGTATCATATTATGATACAAACGTATTTCATGGTTATTAATATGCACAACAGCACTTTAACAAAAGTATTTGAGAAAGGGAACAGCAGTGTACAAAAGGGTTAAAATTGGTTCAGACAAGTCATCAAATTTAATTATTTCATTTTATTTTGTTTGAGATTATTGAATGATTGATTTAATTTGCAATTATTGAACAATTATGTAATTAAGAATAGTATAAAACTGTGAGGCACTGTGTAACAAGTATTCTGATGAAATCTGCTTAGGGCAGATGAAAGCGCTCAATTTTGTGGATTTATTGGTGTAATAAAGACTGAAGGTTTGTTCGAACTGACCTGTCTGTGTCAAAGTAGAAGAAGGCACCCATGTTTGACTATCAGCATCAACCTCTCAACTTCTGTTAACCAAAGAATCAGTCTAGTTTCTGGGCAGGCTGCAAAGCCAGAGTTACTATTGCAAATTCAGCTATTACAGCAGCAGTTGCAGTAGAGACATTAATCTGCTCTGTGAGCAGCAAATGCGTCAGACCTACAGGTACTGATAGTTAGTCTCACTTCAGGACAGTGAGCCATTCAAACCCCATACTTGTGCCCATTGTGACACCCCACCAATGTCTGATGATCCAGAACTTGAAAGAGAGAAACAATATTCATTAACCATATGTGAAACAATTTGCACGTGGCATTCCTGTGCTTTATCAGGTGATGTCTGGCCATGCTGACCAACAGTAGGTGGTGCAGTCACAGCAGATACAGGCACATGACCACCTGTGAAGTACAAACTGAATGCTCTGCAAGCAAACATGTCTAAAAGACATGCTAAGCTAATACAAACTGCACCTATAACTATGCCTCCAGTAAAACCATACAGGAACACATCCAGGACCAGATTTTATAGGAGCTGCTCATTTGTTATACGTGCTACTGCCTTAGATGTCCTTGGTTATTAATTGTCCTTTTTGACCATATTTCTTATCCCTGTCCCTCATCCCCTTGACACAACGTTTCTACTCTGCGATTGAGTTTGCCATGGCCACCCAGTGCACTGAATCAATCACCACATCTGCCAACCTGTGTTTCCTCACTCAGTTCATTATTCCTTCAGTGGACCACCAACAGAACACCATCAGTCCTTAGAGCATTCATAAGGATTTCATTTTCCTCATCAGTGGAACTTTTTTTCTTGTTCTTCAGTCATCTGTATTTAAAATAATAAGAATTTAAAAAGTAGCATACCTTCACTGGGTGAAATGTGCATCACTTAGAAGTAATGTTGCATAATTATGTAAATACCTTCAAAATATGAAGGAATCTCTAATATGCTAATCAGAGGAAGTCGGAGGAAGGGCTCTGAGCTAACTAATCTGTGATATATAACATTAAGTATCCTGTTTTTTGCTTATTTCTTAGTTATTTATAGCACTTTTATTTTACTCACTGTGTGTGAGGTATTAAGTAGAATTTTTTACAATTATTAAGCAACTGGTTGGGTTTCTTTGTTCTGATTTCCTGCTAGGAGTGTATCATATAACTTGTTTGCATTTAAAAGCATTCTCTAGAGTCTCCTTGATCCTTTATCTGTTTAAACATTTCTGCAGTTTTTCTACCTAAGTAGTGTTGGTAGTGTAGCATTGTCCATATTCAGGCTTGTGTTTTGGGCCTAGTTGTTTGTTAGTAGAGGCTGTGTGTCTGAGCACATGTCCCAGGCCATCATAGCTTAGCCAAGGCCAGTATAGCATTTCAGTGAGAGTGAATTGTTTGTGGTCATTGGCTGACTGTGGTTGCCTGGACTACACCTTTGTAGTAAGCACCTTATTGGTTCTTTCAAGCGTTTTTAAAGTTGCTTCAGGTTTCAACTTTGTTACTTAAGAAGTTAACTTGTGACTGTTTCTGCCATTTCACACTGAGCTAATCGGAGGAAGTTGGAGAAAGGGCTCTGAGCTACTAATCTATGATATATAATATTAAGTATCCTGTTTTTTGCTTATTTCCGAGTTATTTATAGCACTTTTATTATACTCACTGTGTGTGAGGTATTAAGTAGAATTTTCTACACTTGTTAAGCATCTGGTTGGTTTGTTTGTTCTAATTTCCTGCTAGGAGTGTATCGTATAACTTGTTGCATTTAAAAAGCATTCTCTAGAGTCTCCTTGATCCTTTATCTATTTAAACATTTCTGCTGTTTTTCTACCTAAGTAGTGTTGGTAGTGTAGCATTGTCCATATTCAGGCTTATGTTTTGGGCCTAGTTGTTTGTTAGTAGAGGCTGTGTGTCTGAACACATGTCCCAGGCCATCATAGCTTAGCCAAGGCCAGTATAGCATTTCAGTGAGAGTGAATTGTTTGTGGTCATTGGCTGACTGGGGTTGCTTGGACTACACCTTGGAGTAAGCACCTCATTGGTTCTTTCAAGCTTTTTAAAAGTTGTTTCAGGTTTCAACTTTGTTACTTAACAAGTTAACTTGTGACTGCTTCTGCCATTTCACACTGAGCTAATCGGAGGAAGTTGGAGGAAGGGCTCTGGGCTAACTAATCTGTAATATATAACATCAAGTATCCTTTTTTTGCTTATTTCTGAGTTATTTATAGCACTTTTATTTTACTCACTGTGTGTGAGGTATTAAGTAGAATTTTCTACAATTGTTAAGCATCTGGTTGGGTTTGTTTGTTCTGATTTCCTGCTAGGAGTGTATCATATAACTTGTTGCATTTAAAAAGCATTCTCTAGAGTCTCCTTGATCCTTTATCTGTTTAAACATTTCTGCAGATTTTCTACCTAAGTAGTGTTGGTAGTGTAGCATTGTCCATATTCCGGGTTGGTGGCTTTGCAGTTGCCCGCCCCTACTGTAAATTTGATCTGGGACACTCCTCCCAGTCTAGTGTCATTACCTCATTCTACCTATTCCAGGGAGAACATTTGAGAAGGCCAACCCAGTTAGCTTCTGCTCCTCCTTTCCCCTTTGCACTTTACAAAAAAAATGTCTAAGCTTGTTTCCTGCCTTTCCTATAAGTTGTCTAGTGCAGATACAGATTTGCTGTATCCAGGACTGTTTTTAAGCTTCTGAGCCCCAAAGCCTTTCTATGTTGGAGGGAAGCCTTCTAGCTTAATTTTGTTTCTTAGAACTAGCCAGTTTTCTAGTTTCAGCACTCAGATCTGTTTCTTTGAGCTCAGCACTTGTTCAGAACTCATTGTAAGCACTAAATAAGCTACAAATTACTACCGCACTTAACTTTCCTCACTTGTCTAGAGGAAAACAGTTTTTAGTACTTAATAAATAAGTACCTATCCTGGCATGTCTAAGGGTCAGCTCCCAGTGTTTTCTCCTATCTACCTGATGAATCTGGGCATCTTGGGGCAATGCAGCAATTGCCTCATGTACACAGACAATCCTCTCCTCCTACCACCCAACACTACAACCTGTGAGAGATGCACTTATATAACCAAACTTGAAGCAAAGCTCTCTTCACCCAAGACTGGACTAGACAGTCAAGAGGAGAAGGTAAACACTTGCACCACACCACATTCATCACATAGTCCCTCAAAACCTACACCACCAAAACACACACATAGAAACACAAGACAAACACCTACATTTGCGGAGGCTCTCAAAAAAAATCTACCCAAGCAACAGGGACCTCCAAAGCAGAAACGCAGCAACCTGCACCCCCCAACACAACCCAAATAACACATAGCCCACAAACTCAGTGTGCCACTCAACCACAGCCCATAAGGCATAACAACTTACCCAACACTCTAGTCATAGGTGACTCTATATTCAGGCACACTGATGTTCCACTCACCAGGCTAAACAAGGAGAAAGTTACTGTCAGCTGCCTGTCAGGTGCCAGGATCCACCACATAATGCATGCACTCAGGTCACTCCACAGCAAGTACAAATATGACTCTGTCATTGTCCATGTTGGTGTGAATGACCTGAGACGTACCTCCCTGGACTACATGAAAAGAGACATGGAGGAAATTTCTGATCTTGTAGCCCAGGCAGGTATGACCCTAGCCCTGAGTAGCATCCTGCCATTACCCAGAATGATACCACAGTACAAGGACAAACTGATTGACTTCAACAATTGGCTAAGCTTCTGGTGTCATTCTAAGGGGATCCAGTATCTGTCTGCCTGGGATGACATGATCGACAAACCACGATGCTTTGCCAGAGATGGCCTGCACCTGTTGCCCTTGTCTGGATACTGGCTATGGTTCTTGCCACCCCTATAGAGCCTTTTTTAGGCAAGATTCAAATTACAAATTCACCACCATAACAGGTACAAGCAAGCAAAATCTGAGGGTAATGCTACTTAATGCTAGAAGTCTAAACCTCAAAATGCACTCACTCGAGGCACTCCTTAAAATGGAGAACATCAACATCTGTGCAGTGACAGAGACCTGGTTCAAGGCTCCAGAGAGCACCCCTGCATTACCAGGCTATAATTCATACCACACCTTTCGGCCACCTAACCTGAACCGAAGCACTAAAGGTGGAGGCGTGTCCATGTTCATTAAGGATAGCCACACCACCAGGCTAGTTGCTCAGCATAATGCATCTGAGATTATCCAAGTGCAACTAACTCTGGGCAAGATCGCAATGCAAATTGTATTTTGCTACAGATCCCCCACTATGCCCCGGGATTCCCACTCCTCATTTCTTGATACACTGGAAAATATTAGGGTACAACCTAACACCTTAATAATGGGTGATTTCAACTACCCCACTATTAACTGGGAAAACTACTCATGTGCCAACTCTTTTCCTTGGATCAGCTTACCCACACCTCCACCAGGGGCAGCAATATCCTAGACCTGTTCATTACCAACATGGGCAACCGGTGTTCCACACCAGAGGTCAATTCCTCGTTGGTCAGATTTGACCACAAGCAAATCACCCTAGACATCCACATCCCATCCCCACCCCCCATTAGGGAAATCACCGTAAAAAATTTCTCCAAAGCCAACTTCACACTTCTTAAGACAGAAGTGGCAAACTTCACGATACCCATGCAGATGGACAATAGAGGTACGACTGCTGAATCCTATACAATTGCACTTTATAAGCACTTACACGAGTACATGGATCATACAATCCCTAACAGAACCAAGATGCTATCCTCCAAAAAAAAAAGGAAACCAATCTGGTGGTCCCCTGCTATAAACAAACTCTACAACAGAAGACAAAACTGTTGCAAAGAAGAGTAAAATCCCATGATTGGAGGAACTCAGTGGTCAGCCTCAGTAAGAAGCTGAGATCCCTCATAAAATCCTCCAAAGCTAGTTACGAAAACAAAATTGCCACTGATTCTAAAGACAACCACAAAGCATTCTATAGCTGTGTCAAGAATCTCAATGGCAACACTCAGATCTGTTCTGAGTTACAGCACAATGGCACTAAATATACAGAACCAACTGATATTGCCAACATCCTGGCAGATAGGTTCAGTGCTACCCCTCTCTCATCCCCTAAAGGGCCCATCTCTATACCGGAAGAATGCAAAGTTCCTGTAATCATGGCTGCACAGGTAAAAAACACACTCTCCAAAGCCAAGAACACAGCATCAATGGGACCTGACAACATCCCAGGCTGTGTTCTATATGAACTACAGAACGAACTGGCAACCCACCTAAGTATCATGTTCAATCATAGCCTCACCTCAGGCTTTGTGCCCACTGAATGGCGCACAGCAATGGTTATCCCACTCCACAAAGGAGGAGCCCCCATGGACACTGGGAACTACTGCCCCATTAGCCTGACAAGCCTGGTCTGCAAGGCTATGGAGCGTATCATTATGGAACTTATAAACAATGACATTGGTAATCTCCAAACTCTGGACCCTACCCAGTTTGGGTTTGTAAAAGGCAGATCATGTCTCCTAAGCTTGATAGACTTATTTGAAGCGGTCACCAAAGCCGTAGATGAGGGTAAGGTGGTTCACACAGCCTATCTAGATCTCGCCAAGGCTTTCAACACCATCCCCCACTCTGGAATTATAGACAAAATCACTAAACTTGGTATAAATCCCTATGTCACAAAATGGGTTGCTAACTGGCTCACTGACAGAACCCACCACTGCGAAAGTAGCAGACTCCAAATCCAACTTCAAACCAGTGACAAGTGGAGTGCCACAGGGTTCACTCCTGGGTCCTCTCCTGTTTGGTATCTACTTCTCTGAAGTACAGGCTAACACAGAAGGTCTTTTGCTAACAAAGTTCACAGATGACTGCAAACTAGGAGCCATAATCAAAACTCCTAACGGTGTGGATATCCTACAAAAGGGCCTCACTGAGACAAAGCCAAGGCCACAAGCTCAATGCCAAAAAGTGCATTGTTATCCCCTTTGGTAAAAACTCTGTACCCATGAACTACAACATAGGTGGTAGTCTACTTAACACCAAAAGTGTGATAAGAGATCTTGGGACACAGTTGGACAGTAGCCTCTCCTTTCATAATCACATCACCACAGTAGTCAGGAAATCCTTCTACATGGCACACCTCATCACAAAAGGTTTCTCATCCAGGAAAAAAGAGGTCATTGCTCCCCTCTACTCATCACTCATTAGACTCATTATAGAGTACAACGTCCCTTTCGGTATGTACCTCACAAGACATCTACAACAACTGGAAAGGCCACAGAAATACCTCACAAAGAGGATTACCAGCCTCAAACAAGTGCCCTACGTAGACCGTCTCAAAAAACTCCAGCTTTACTCTGTCGCATATCATCTACTCAGAGGCAATCTCTGCCTAACATACAAAGCTATGTCAAACCCAGAGCTGTTGGACATGCTCCACGTAAGGAAATCCCAATCCTTCTGAGCTGCACACTCTAGGGACCTAAACCTTGTCACCACAATAAACAGAACATGCTGGAGGGATAGATTTCTGTCCCAGAGACTTCCTATACTCTGGAACAAACTACCTATCTATATCAAACAAAGCTCCTCATTAGCACTCTTCAAGAAAAATCTTGATGATTGGATGGGAGATAGGAAATTCACCCTGGGGATCACTTCTGTGGCTCTGCTTGACAGGGGCACAGGAAAATAATTTTCCTGGGTGGCAAAAGCCAGGGTACCATTTGGCTAGGCTTATATAGGCCCTAGGGCCAATAGCCTAGTACCTACCTATGAACCTATGATGTATGCCATGTTATTGTCAAGGTACTCTAATTCTTTAATATGATGTAAATAGGCTTCTATATGCATGCATACAGCACAGTGCTTACCATGTTCATTTTATGAATAGCACCCTTTCAAATTTGCATAGTGCTTCCACAGTTGCTGAGTATCCTATCATGGGTCATCACTAATATAAGAGAAAAAAAACATAATAATGTGTAACCTCAACATTAATTGCCCTCCCAAGCCTTCATGCAAGATATAAATATCAACCTTTTTGGATTACCCCAACTAATTAATATCCTCACCAGATATTGCAAATCTTCATGCAAATCTAGCAATCTTGACTGTATACTCTTATCAAACCCAGAAAACATCACACATGTAAGAGTCCTCCCAGACATGCTTAGTGACCAGCATCCAGCATCCAACTTACTTCATCAGACACCATGTAAAATCATCAGACTTTTCCAATATAATAACATGGGAGAGCTCACTACATTTAACCAAGACACATTTATACACATCTCAGGGCCATCTGACTGGAAACCACTTAAATCTCTACCTCTAAATGAGGCAGCACATTTCTTAACATCATATATCATCAAGTCCCCCTGTGAAGGAAAAGAATATAAGAACAACTTGCCCCATGGTCTGCTAAACAGGGATAAGGCCTGCAACACATGACACAGCTTTTCATATTATATGTGATACAGGATAGCCTTGTAAAAGCAGGCATTTTCAATGATCAAACTGTAAACCACTGTACGAACCTCTCTATTAGATAAACATGATGAAGCTCAGGCTAAAGTGTTTTCTTAAATATGGTTCTATAGTGGAAGCTCATGGTGTGTGTCATTTTTTGTTTGTTAATAATAAAAGTAAACACCTTTGAACTAACAACTTTGAACTAAGAATGAGGTTCCACAGGCTCGTGTGCTGGTAAACCTTATGGGTCTTTCAAGAATATTCAAATAAGTGACAAAATTCTAAGCTTTGGGATTGGCTCCTTGTTTTTAAATCTCCCAGATTTTCCTCCAATCAACTCTCCTGGACCCTCCCACCATTGTCTGTAACTGGCTTTAAATAACTGAACTGTTGAATGTAATGTAATAGAACAAGAACACTCAAGCATTATAAAGCAGCCCGTCTACCTACTTAACTGAATAAACTACTTGAAACTTCAACAAAGTGTCTTTGTTCCTCCTATGGGGAGGGCAACACAGAGAATGTCTCCTATATCTGTTAGTTAAAGTGATTTTATCTGGACTAATCCTTTGTACACTGTTTCAAAATAGAGAAAGGGGTCTGCAGTTTTACAATTACTTTATTTTACCTACAGTACAAAAGCCAACCAGGTGTCTTATGCCCTAAAAACTTTTGGACACAGTTGCATGCCTGATACATCCGTCCCCTGTCATGAAATAAACAAACATGCCCTTTTTTTATATTTCTTTCTTTTACTATAAAGAAAATGATTGCTTTCATAAAAGCTCTGATTCAAGTCTCACTACCAATGTACCACTAGTCTACAGTCCATAATTACAATAAGGTGATACACAGTCATCCTCTTCCAGGATCTAGAAACATGTTTCAGTTCTGTGAATGCCACTAGTGAAGTAATTACTATTATACAATGGCTGGCTATTAACATTCTAAAACGAGCACGCTGATTGGCCAGCCCAACCAACGTGTCCGTTGTAAATCAGAGAATATACCAATGGAAAAAGGTCTGGTCACCCGGATTTTTTTCCGTTGGTATATTCTTTAATTTTAACTTTTTTCAACAAAAATAAAAACAAAATTGTTGTCCAGAGGACTCCGGACATATGAAAGAGACACCATGCAGAAAATACAAGGGAAATCAGGTACATTGTTTAAAATTAAAGACACATACCTGATTTCCTTTGCATTTCCTCCATTCTGTCTCTCTCCTACCCTAAACTTCCTGAACCTTTTTTTTAATAAAAAAAAAAAAAAAAAAAAAAAAGCGGAGCAATGGAGATCTTCTTTTCTCCATTGCTTACTTTCCCGAGCACTGATGTACTGGGTATGCGTGGGAACGCAAGTCCCAAGTGCATGCACAGTATATCAACACAAGGAAGCAGTATATCACTAGCCATGGAAGAACAGTAATGCACCATTATACAAAGACATTATTTAAGAAAAGTAAGTATTTTTTTTCTTAAATAATGTCATTGTATAATAGTAACCGACTCTGTGGTTGTGGTATATTGAAATATACCCACAGTTGGCTTTATTTAATCACTTTGGCTTCACCCTTGTGATTAATCCACGCCAACTGTGGGTAAATCTTCAATATACCACACTGACATTATTGGTTATTGCTATAGTATTTCTTTGTGGTTTGCTGGTTCCCGTTTACTTAGTGGACATTGCTGTATGAATACTAAAAGTAACAAAGACTCTGCCAAAATGCATGCATTAAAAATGAATAACAACAAGAATAATATACATAAGTCTAATTAATATAACAATATGTTAATGCTGGAACACGCATATTTATTACTTTTCCCTAAAAAATAAACAAGATAAGAAATTACTAGTAGGAGAATTGTACTGTACATCTTGTCATTTGAGGATTCAGCCTAACTACTGATTTTACAGTTTATAGGTACTTACTAAGCTACTGATTTTTGAGGCTCTTAAGTTGCTTGGCAGTTTTAGCCCCTATATTTTGCATACGAATAACCCAGAGACAGGCCAAGCAAGGATATGTTGAGATACATATTTCCCCTATCTATGAGGGACAGGGGTCATAAACTGGGGGCAAATTTGTTGTTACCCATCCAGTCATCCAAATTAGATTTGAGAAGTATTTTGCTTATGTGGAGTGGAATATGGTTACATAGAAGCAGTACTATATTTTCTGTGATACATACCTATCCCTTGAACATGTTCTATTTATTATAGAGGGAAAAGGGGGTGAGGCTTGAGCTAAATTTGTTCACTAGTAGATTGGCTATGTCCACTGAGTCTGAGTAGGGGATGTCCTGTACTATTAGATCTGCACAGTGCTGGCCATTGTTTCTGAGATTTTGTAACATAATTAAAGAAGACTTTGAGGTCATGCCCCACCTGGGTGGCTATTTTGTCTCATATATGGCTTTGATTTGATTAGAGTCCGGATTGTTTTGGCACCTTGAGAATTTGATTTATTTTTGAGTGTAGTGTGTTTCTTTTTTCTTTCTTTTATTACTGAGCATTTTTATATTTGGACTTTACCACAGGGGTTTATTTTTTAAATTAACATTGTATTTATTTCTAAGAAGAAAAGATGCATCTATGCAGATGTATAAATGTGCATAGAATTTACCAATGAAGGACTCTGCATAAGCAAAGATGTCATCAAGATGAAAGAGGCTTTTGAATTTAATCAGGACATCACACAGTTTTACTAGTTTAGCCTTCACATAATCTCTGAATAGTGAGGTATTGGATGCTATAGGCTTCAGTCTTGTAGTGAATACAATTGACTAGGGCAAAACGTTTCAAGTATTGGGGGGGCAAAACTGCTTTACATCTGTAATGACCAGGTCCAGGATTTTATTCCTCCTGTTTGGAGTGTGGACTAACTGGTACAGAGAGTTTGTATTGATGACATCCAGAAATCTCTGGGCATATATATATAAGGAAGTATAAGTCTTCCAGTTTATGGCATAGTAATTGAACTGTCCTAGGAGAATGGTATTTGGCTTAATACACAGGGACTCCATACCAGTTAGCTGGGATATATGGATCAAGGGGGACATAGATAGGATCACATAGAAAGCTATGTTACAAGGGGTTTTGTTTATAGTAAGTTGGATGTGGAGGAGTTCCAGGTCATTATCCTGTCTAAATGAGTCTGAAGATGCAGAGTTTTATTTTTTTATTTTTTTTAAGAATATGGAGACAAAGCAGACTTTAGTGCCTTTGCCTGATGTGGTTGATGTGTGATAAGCATCGAAACTCTGCACTGATGGAGTACTTTCAGTGGTCTTGAACCAGGTCCCATGATGATTTATATCAATGTTTTATAAGGTAAGGAGTCATTACAGGTAGTGGAGTTTTTTGCTAGGGCTCCTAGCACTGAGCAGCAGTACATTAATGTTCTGGATTCTGTTTAGTTACGTTAGAAACTTTAGAAAATTGACATCACCCAAAAAGGCACTATGGGGTGAACAAGGATTTGGCTAATATATGAATACCTTGGGGAGAGGTGCAAGCCATCCTCAGCAAAGCAGTTGGGACTGTCTACCATCTCTTCTATATCTCATAGTTAATTATTTGGCCAGCTGTCAATGAAGGCCATTTTAAGCCTAGCCAAATTCCCTTCCAAAGGACAGAATCAAAATCTATACATTTTATTTATGAAATAAACACTTTAACCATTATACCAAACCCAATCCTCAAATGCAATGTCATCCATTTATAGGTCAGTACTAGGCAAGCTGCCATAGTGGTTAATTTTAAACCTAGTCAATTTTCTTCTCTAGAGATGAGAACCAAACCCTATACCTTATGTCTGTGAGGTAAATAACTTAGCCACTGTGTTAACCACCTAGCTCCCTGGCTGACATATATTGCACTCCCTTTGAATTACATCAGAAGCTAATCCTGTTGTTGAAGTCAATCAATAATCTTTCATTCATACTGCAGCGTCATCATTATTGATGATGGTAGAATGCTGCTCAAGGCTAGGTTCATACCAGCCTAAGATACATATTCTGAGAGCTCCATCCTATCTTTTTTCATATAGTCCAGTCATTTACACCCATGTGTACTATGGCTGTATCATATGTCTACCTGTGGTGCAAGGAACTGAGTCTTTGTCTGATGTGGTGAGTCCTGGCACCTGATAGGCAACTGACAGTTTGCATAGCCTAGTGAGTGGTGCATCATTGTGTCTCACTATGGATTCACCTATGGCTAAGATATTATATTGTGTGGAGGTTTTCCTTATGGGTTTTGAAATGAGTAAGTGTGATGCTTAGATGTAAGTTCAGTGGTGGGTGATGTATGTTTGTGAAGTACCTGAGGGTACTTGCTTCTTAGATTACATTTCAAAGGCCTTTCCAGTTTAGGTAGGTTACTTTTAAAATCCAGGGCATATGCAGGTCTGCGTGTTTACTTTGAGCTGTGTATGCTTTGTTTGGTATTGGTTTGAGTTAAATAACTTATTTTTACTTTTCAAATGGCATAAGACATTACTTCTTTAAATATGTATTAAGCCATTCAAGTGGAGATTTAGGAGAGGAATCACCATATCTATGATGCCACTATCATGTTAAATTCATTGCTATGGAAATAACCTAGCACCAGCTTCTACCTTCAGCCCCTCAGCTTGTTGTCTGTTATATGATTTGTTTGTATGTCCATTTCCAATATAATCATTTTCAACATTATAACAATTAAACCTCTTTTGTAATCCCTCTCATTGTACCTGCAGGCTGAATATAACCTTACAGAGGGTTGGTCTAGCTTTCAGAATACCAGATCTCAATTAAACTATTATACTCCCTGTCTACCTCATTATTAAGTGAAGCTTAATTTGTGTGATGGTAATTTTCATATATTTCCATAAGTCCATAAACATATCAACTAATGACAATAATCTAAGCTTATTTTAACATCTACTTGTGTACTCATCCATTATCAGCAAATACTTAATCCAGTTCAGAGTCATTTGGCCATTCATATTTGAAATGGACCTATGGGACCCTGTCTCCACACTATGCCAATACTACTACATGGTTTCACACCAAAAGAAACTTCAAATACTATCTGTGAAAGGCATCCTCTATGGATCTGCACAGTGACAATGGTATATGAGGTTACATTTAAGTCAAACATGCTAAAGATATCTGCTAGTTCTAATGAATGCTTCCAAAGTTTTGAGTCTGTTTCGTTCTGCTTTTTGTTTACTGAGATGGACATTGAGTTTTATGTTTCCATTTCTTTACATCTTAATTTACAAATTATGGAAGCATAATATAGACTGCTCCCATTACTTCATGCGAACAGTTCTGTTTACTCACCCTTACAGGATATAGGTTAAGTAAAAAATCCCCATCCCACATCATAATAAAAGAAAATCAAATTAAAATGTAATGCATTTCCAGTTAACTCACCCTATTCCATTTTAGATATTGAGCCCCAAAATATGGCAACTTTCTCTTACATGCTACATGGTTACCTTTTCAGATAATATCTACAGAGCCTTTCATATTCACAGGAGTAGTTTATAACTGACTATATATTTCCATCTACTTTACTCTGTCTTGAGCCAAATTCACCAGGAATATTAAATGAAAATATTCCCAGGTTATACGTTTTCTGAACTCTCAATATGATGTTTATTTATAAAGATATGACATGTTATAGTAATACACTTATTTCTTTATTGACATTTGATTACCAGGAAAGTCCGACTGGGTATGTGTCCATTTTTAGTGGAGGCCCTGGATGAAAAGCTCCAAAGTAGTAAAAAAACATTTTAAGAAGAATAATTTTACAAGCTTCAAAAATAAAACAAAAACATCTACAGTTTAAATAACATCAGATTAGACAATGTTATAATATTGTTTAAAAATAGATACAACTTATAGGACAATAATTTAATATTTAGAGAAAATTTTAACCAGTTTAGAGACATTAAGCTAAGTTAGTATAATATTAACAGGAAATGTAATGTGAAGTGAGATAAAAAGCAGGGTTAGAGTCAGGGGAGGGAAACTGATTGAAGTTATGAAGTGGGTAATGAGGGGAAGCAAGGAGGTAGAAGGTATGAGTAGGTACGACCTCATATTTAGGGATATAGATATCCTGGGGATGGGCAAGAAAAGGGCCAACGTTTGGCTAGGAAGTCTTTCAGAATGGTTTTAAAGGAATGGAGGGAGGGTATTGACCTGATGGATACAGATAAGGAGTTCCATGCCTTAGCAACATGGTATGAGTAGAGATCATCCCAGCAGATTAGGTATGTGGACAAAGAGAAGATTTGGGTGATTCAGTCATAATGACTGAGTAGGGACATTGTTGCGTAGAATGGCATTTAATGTCAGATAAGCAGATGGACGCTGGCTAAATTTGTATATACGTTAGATGATGAGGTAGTTTTAACCAATTTTGGCTGTTTAGTGCTATACAGTGGCAGGTTCTGAAAGGGGTGTTTGCTGCAAATTTTGCAACTTTATTATGACATTGTTCAAGTTTTGATTTTTGTGATGCCTGGAGATTAGTAAGGAAGGCAGCCCCATAAAGTAGTGAGGGGAAAATGTAGGAATTGTAGTTTTAGTTGCATTGATGAGAAAGTTTTTGACTGTATTAACCATCCCTAATTTTTGGTGAGATCTTTTTATGTAATTATGTATATGCAGGTTGAATTGAAGATGATCATCCACTATCATTTCTAATAATTTGCTGTGAGAAGTGACTTCAACAGTTGTATTATTGAGAGAGCGGATTTTACATTTTGTTTTTTTCATAAGACAGGAATTTGAGGAAAAAAGTAGTAGTTTTTTTGAGCATGAATTGTGAGTTACAAAGCCACGTTTCCACGGCTGTTAAAGCTTCCTGAATAATTTTTGGAGATGTGCCAGGTTGATGTGTGTACAAGTGTAGGGTCATCTGCGTATAGTATTAGAGAAGCCTGTTGTGCGGATGCGTGGAGGGTCTTGCCAAGAATGTTAATGAGGAGGCAACCAAGGACATAGTCTTGTGGTATACTGGTGGTGACTGGGAGGTATGGGGAAAGATAGGAGAGCCATTTTACTAACAGATACCTATTGGACAAGTAGCTTCTGAAACATAGAAAGGTGAGCTAAGATAGAACTAGTGAGGACATTTGAAGTAGAAGTTTGCTGTGACAAATTTTGTCAAAAGCTTTAGACAAGTCTATAAATAAGGATGAGACTAGTTTGCTGTTATCTCTACCTTTATTGACAGTTTCTGTAAAGGTTAGAAATGGAGTGTTAGTACTGTGAGAGGGCTGGAAGCAGTGTTGTATGGGGGATAAGAGTTCTTCCTCCAGGAGATAGTTTAACAACTGTTTTTGAATACATATTTCAAGTATTTTGAAGTGGAAGATAAGATTGCTATAGGTCTAAAGTTAGTGATGTCTGTTCATAGGTTAAGCACTAGGCTAGCTGTCTTTGCAGGCCATTTTAAGCCTAGCTAATTTCCCTTTTTGTGCTCAAAATAAATTATCCCATTTGATTATAGATTGGCCTTACCTATCCCATGGTTGATAATTATATAATACTCCTAATGAGAACAACTGGGATCATATCATAGATAATTTGAGGGGTACCCATGCATGGGAAAAAGCATTTAAGAGCTCCATTTGTCAATTAGTAGTGCAGGGAGCCGTCCTGGGATACATTTTCTCTTTACCATCCATAGATCTAAGTTGCACTTGAAAATGGACAGGACTGACGTTTGTTTTATATGAATGGAGTGTTTGTTCCACTGCAGCTGTATCCTGTCTGAGATATAACTGTCCCTCCAAACTATTCTGTTGATATTGGAGAACAGGTTTAGATCCCTAGATTGATTATTTTCTCTATGTTGTGTATAAGGATAATGTGAGAGTTTTTCCAGAGAGAAGAAAATTGGGATTCCTGGATTGATCTATTTATAAGGATTGAAACAGGGTAGGCAATGCCATTAGCTGCTATTTTAAGGTACTCACTTGGAAGATCATCAGCTGAAGTAGAGCAAGGTTTGAGTTTAAGAGTATGGATGTATGGGAATATGAGATGTGGGCACAGGTTTAAAGGTGAAAGTGGATATTATGATATGTGGCTGTTGAGCAGGGCTGGGATTAAATGTTGGGGAATCCTTAGTTAAGGATGTTATATATATATGAATTCTATTGAAGTATATTATTATATTGACTATAGATGAATTCTACTGCAGTTATGAGTGGAGGGTTATTGAGAGAGAAATTAGGGTTGAATTTTTTGCCAGGAAGTAAGTTTTCTTTAACATTATTAAATGCATCCTTTCACCAGTCTGTGCTATAACATCTCATCTGAAAAAGTATTGATTTAGATTGTAATTAGAAAACCATGCATGATTCATTCAACTGCCACTTTGTAATTTACAGGAATTACTGCAGTTGGAAACACATGAAAATGCAGGAACACACTGTGCATGCTTTAGTTGCATGCACTTTCCCAGTGATAAGCTTGATATAACTGGATCTCAAAAAACTAAGTATGTATTATAAAGGCATAAGTATATGGGTATACAAATCTATACATATATAAACTGTTTATTTTGAAAATAAAAGTATGGTGACGAAGACTTCAGCATTAAATAAATAACTCAGCAGTCATTTGTGTACATTTATGGTTTGCAGTGATGATAACTGAGAGGTTATTTGTTGGCTGTCACTCTTGCTAAAGTAGGAAAAAATGTAGCTGCAGTTAAACTGCATTTAAACTGTTAAGCAATCCTGAACATATTTTGTGGTACATGAGAAAAATGAGATCCGGAAATAGCTAGAAGCCACTTCAACATTCTTTAAATGCCTCAGAAATGTATACTGGCATCCTCTGAGAAACTGTCCTAGGACACTTGTCTTTTATGACTTTTAAACTTTGCCTTGTGGTTTAACTTGTCTGCTTAAGCATACATCAATTACTATTTAAGTGTGAACCAAGCAGGTCTGCATAACATCATCCAGTAAATCAGCAGACTTACGAGACACTATAAGGATTTGTAAGTTATACTGACGCTCTCAATTCATAATTTAATTTTCAGATTCCTGTAACGCTTTTTATGAATTCTTAAACTGGCTGAGGTTAGATGTTGGGGAATCCATGGTTAAGGATGCTATATTATCTATGAATTCTATTGAATTTTATTAATATATTGAATATAAATGAATTCTATTGCAGTTTTGAGTGGAAAATTATTGGGAGAGAGGTTAGGATTGAATTTTTGGCCAGGAAGTAAGTTTTCTTTAACTTTATTAAATGCATCCTTTCACCAGTCTGTGCTACAGCATCTCAGCTGAAATATTATATTTAGACTGCAATTAGAAAACCATGCATGATTCGTTCAACTGCCACTTTGTCATTTATAGGAACTAATATAGTTGCAAACACATGAAACTGCAGGAACACACTGTGCATGCTTTGGTTGCATGCGCTTTCCCAGTGATAAGCTTGATATTACTGGATCTCAGAAAAACAAAGTATGTATTATAAAGGCATAAGTCTTCGCTCTCTCTGTCTCTCTCTCTCTCTCTCTCTCTATATATATATATCAAGGGAGCCCACAGGATTTTTTGCAGGGGGGTGCAAACCCAGAGCCCCACCCACATAGCTCTCCCCACCCAAGTCCCACCCACACAGCCATTCCAGTGTCCCATTACTTGGCTATTTCTCCCCATTTGCCGTAGACACTGTTCAAATCTCTGTGTGCATACTGTTTATGCTTTAGTTCTACAATGATTACAGGCAGTTGGATTTACTTTACAACTTTTATTTCAAACATTATAGCCCAAACACGGATAGACATTTACTAAACCTAAACAAATCAATAGTCTTACAATGAAAACAGACTTGGCATTAAAGCTTCTCTACTTTTGAAACTCACATTCAATGAAACAGCATTGAAACCCACATTCAAAGAAAATGCATCTGGCCAGTGGCAGGTTATTTACCTTTGAACTGTTTTCAAGCAATAGGCTCCTTGCACACTGTTAGGGCCATGCAAAAGTTATTTGATTTACCTGATTGTATTAATTATAATATATAATATATAATTGAATTATATCCCTAGTATTATACAGCAACACTTGTTTGAGTGTGTTTTAAATTTATAGTTTTGAACATTTTTCCAGTAAGCAATGAAACAAAACATACAAACCAATAATGACAAACTGCCCAATTCAGAACATTTCAACCATAAAAGGCCACGCATTACAATCCACCAATATCAGTCAATGCACACAATCTCTGCCGAAGTAAAAGTAATCTGAATAATTCCACATTAAAGATATCTGAAACTAATGAAGAGGTTGTTGCTAGAAAACAACTGTATATTTCAGTGTTTCATCTACAAATTCAGTGCCTGCTGCCGTCAAAGAATAAATTGCCTATGTTAAATTAAAAAAATGGTAAGATGGTATATTGCAATAGAAAATGGATGGCAAGCTGAAAAACAGGTTCATAGTTATTAGGCATCTCATCCAAAGGAGGACATCCTCAGGACTGCAGCATAAAAATGTACATGCTGTAGGAATAGAACCTCAAGCCTCTACATTAAGATGCAGGTATTCTACTTGTAGTGCTACTAACATAGCTTTAAAACTTTATACCACAATAGAGATACCATTTGCTAAACAAAACAGTTGCACATTGTAAATAGACTTGGCATGAGCAGCAGTAAACTTCGCTTCCCTTAAAACTCACAGTTCCTTGAAAATGCACTTGAAAATAAATTCCACCTGCTAACTCTAACTTGGGCATTTCACTGTCTCTCTCTCTCTCTCTCTCTCTCTCTTTCACACAAACATACCACACCCCTCAAGGCCTCAACCTTAGTGCAAGAAATCTGGACAAAGCCTAAAATAAATAGGGACAGATTATAAATATGGCTCTCATAAACTTAGAAAATTGCAAGAATAACAGGATTTGTGTTAGTATGCATTTTTCTAAATGATATGACGTCTAAAACTGAAATGTCTCTCATTATTTAGCAACTTCAATCCTTTTTAAAAGAATATGGGGCAAAAATCTGGACATTCTGCAAAAAACTGGACAGCTGAGGGGTATGCTGCCTCCATCTTATACACACACACACACACACACACCAAATAATTCTGGTCAGACTTGAATTAGTTCTGGGAAGGTTGCACTGAACGGCACCGTGCTTGATCTGAAGTGGGTGAAATCCTGGTAGCCAGTGATAATAATTGATCTGCAGCTCAGCAATGTGGAGCATTAAAGCATTTTTAGCAGAGCATTGTTTCATCACTACCTATTGTGTTTGCACATAAGCTGTAGTTATTTCAAACATTTGCCTTTTTTGATTACTACAGAGTACATTTACCCACCAGAGCTATTGTGTTTTGACTTCAGTGTGGAGCTTACCTAGTTGTTGCAGGGCTTGGCTTTTAAGTAAGGTAGCAATGCTTATTTACCATATACCATTAAAGCCACCCAACTACAAGTGTACTAACACACAGACACTGCTATAAGACACTGGTCTGCAATAAAATGTAATGAGCTTCTGAAAATACTGTAATCCTGTCCTTTTATTACAAATACTGTCATATGCATTTCAATACCCAAGGCTTATACATTATCTAGTTATGTAAATATTCTCTGCATGGCAACAACAAAAAGGCTTTCAATGCTGGTAATTCTTTAACAGTATGCTTACTAAAGCTTACTTGCATCTTACAATCTCCAACAAGCTTACCTGATGTTCATTAAACCATGGCTACTTAAACAGAGCAACAGGGCACTGTGACATCATGCAGTTCCTGAATAATAAGAAGCATAAATCAACAGTATAAAAATCTGATAGAAAACCAGAACATTCTGCAAAATCAAGGACAGATGAAAAGCCACGGTCGTATTTGTGATCTACCTTGAATGGGGGAATACTCTGCACACTTACACTGCATAACTGCTCCTTGCCTTCCTTGGACACATCCAGAGCCACTACAATGGGGGGTGGGGTGCAATAAGTATGTCATAATTTGAAATGTCTCTGGCTGACAGTGATGGCTCTGACAATCTCATACCTCTCAACTTCAGAGCAAGAAATCTGGGCAAAGCCATACATAGAACTAGAAGTGGGACACAGGCCCAAAAATAAGGCCAATTTTTAAATATTGCTCTTATTAACTTAGATAATAGAACAGTAGTAGATCTTGCATTAGTACAAATTTTCTGAAGGGTATGAAATCTGAAACTCAAATGTCTGCCATTATTTTCTAACTTCAATCTTTAATGACTTGCCACTAATTTGCCAGAAAACCACAATTTTATGAAAAATGGACCAAAATGTGATGCAAAAATATAAAGTTGCCACACAATACAGCTGGGAACCTGTCAAAGAAGGGACACCTTTTTAATATTAACATTGTTAACTTGAGCAGCTAACAAAATAAGAGCATCTACATGCATTTCTGAAATAAAAGTAATCTATAACTCTGATCATTACAGTTATATACAATTGTAAACCCTCCCTACAAAGTGATTTGCACGTACCTCTCAACCTCTTAATGCAGGAAATCTGGACAAGACCAAATATATTGGGGGAACATACAAACACTACTAAAAATTGCTCTTGTATAAACTTAAGACAGTCTTGCATTAGCATGCATTTTTCTGAAGGTTACGACGTCTGAAACTCAATGTCTGTCATTTAGTGACTTCATTCCTAAATGATTTGTTAGAAAACCACAAATTTTACGAGGAGCAAACCAAAAATAAGAAGCAAATATCTATTCATTCTGCAAAGATATGGACAACTGAGAGGTATAGTTCAACCGGGGCTGTCTGAGTTTGCTACCCCCCCCTCACAAAATCATGGTCGAATGGAGCATCCCCCCTGCAGCCATTCCAATGTCCCATTCCTTGGTTATTTTGCCCCATTTACCATAAACACTGTAATGTGCATACTGCTTTACTTCTGCGATGATTTAGATTTCATTTGAAAGTTTTATTTTGCATTTTACAGCACAAACCCTAATACATATCTGTTAAACAAAGCAATGCAGTCTCACAATGAAAATCATTAAAACTTATCTGCCCTTGAAACTCACATGCATTGAAACAGCATTGAAACCCACATTCAAAGAAAATACATTTTGCCAGTGGTAGATAAATATTAACTCTGGGCTGTCTTCAAAATCATAGGCCCCTCGAACATAACATACACATGCTCTTTGATACACCTTCCTGACTGTATTACATTATATTCCTTGTACAATACAGTACAGTTGTTAAAGGGCATTTTAAATTTATTGTTTTGAACATTTTTCCAGTAAACAATGAAACAAAATGCATACACCAATGACAAAACTGCCCAATTCAGAACATTTCCATCATAAAAAGTCTACTCAACCTTCTATAGTCCACCAGTATCAGTAAATAATATGCACAATCTCTGAAATAGTAAAATCCACATTAAAGAAATTTGTAACTAATAAAGAGATTGCTGCTAGCAAACAATTTTATATGTCATTGTTTAATCTGCAAATAAAGTGCCTGTTACCCTTGAATAAATTGCCTTTGTTGCATGCAATAAAAAAATTATAAGCTAGTAATAGGTTCATAGGTTAGTACTAAGCTAACTGCCCTTGCGAGCCATTGGAAGCCTAGCCAATTATCCCTTGTGAGACTCAAACCCTGCACCTTGTGTTTGTAAGGCAAATACCTTAACCATTAGGCCACCCTCCCAACCCTATAGGGAATGGATAGCAAACTGATAACAGGTTCATAGTTACTAGGTATCTTTGCCAAAAGGACTGCAGCATCCACCCCCTTTACAACACAGTACAGTATCAGCATCAGCAATGCATCTACCTACTGTGGGAGTAGAACCCACAGCCTTCAGCATCAAAAGCAAGTACATTATCTGTTGTGCTATTAACAATGCTAGCAGACTAAACATAAGCAGCACTAAACTTTTGCACCCCTGCAGCTCTCAGCTCCTTGTAAAATCTACTCGACACTCAGCTGTATCTCTGAACTTTGCAGCACAAAAAATCTGGAAAAAGCCAAAATTTATTGGGGGGGGGGACAAAAGGCCAAAAACCAGGGACACATTTTAAACATTGCTTGTATAATGTTGGAAAGTTGCTAGAATAAAATGCTGCGTTACCACCATACATTTCACTGCCACGTCTTGAACTCAGGGGCCCCTGTGCAAAACAGTCAGAGCAACATACCACTACGCCAAATCAGCTGTTTTGTGAAAGAGGAAGACTGAAACTTAAATGGCTACCATTTAGTGAATTCAGTTCTCACCATAGCACAGCTGTCAACCTCTTAGCACAAAATACCTGAACAAAGCCAATAATGGGTGAATACAGCCCCCAAACATTCAGTGAATTCAGTTCTCACCATAGCTCTCAACCTCTTAGCAAAAAACACCCGGACAAAGCCAGTAATGGGGGAATATAGCCCCCAAACATATTCAGTGAATTCAGTTCTTACCACAGCTCTCAACCTTAGCACAAAACCTGGATGAAGCCAATAATGGGGGGAATACAGTCCCAAAGATAGGGATACATTTCAAATATCCATCTTGTACACTTAGAAAATTGCTAGAATAAAAGCTTTTGTTACCATGCACTTTCTGAAGAATATGAAGTCTGATATTTAAATGAGTGTCATTTTTTTTAACATTTGTTAACCAGGAAAGTCTGACTTGGAAAAAAAGCTAATTTTTAGCAGAGGCCCAGGGAGAAACACCCCAGACAGACACATGTTTTTGTAAGATGGGAGGAAACAAAAACAGGGAGGGCATACAGATTCCACACAGAAGGTAAGGCACCCTAGCCAAGAATCAAACCAGAGAACATGTAGCTGTCAGGTCAGGCAACAATGCTACCACTGGCTTTGCAAGGACACAAATACAGAAACCACAGATTTTATGAGGAACAGAAAAAGTATGAGGGAAAAACCTGCAACATTTTTACAAACGTTGGTGGGTAGGGAATTCAGGCTCTTGCCACTTGGGCCCAAGGTACAGGGTTCAAGCCTTATTCTCTACCCACCACCATGTAGCACCTGGGGCATTACACACACGCACACACACACACACACACACACACACACACACTGTCCCATCTTCTGTCCGTTTTAGTTTCCGCTCGCTCCTAAGTATCCGTCCATCGCGCTTGCGAACCCGAAACTGTCCGTGTCAGTTCCTGCTTGCAAACTTGAAAATATGTGCACTGCATGATGAGCGATGATGTCAGCACGCCCGCGACTGGACTTCTTTCTTCTTAAAGAAGAACGCGCCCAAAAAAAAAACAAAAAAAAAAAAAAAACTTTTTTTTAAACTATACGATTAACTAGTCAGCCGATTCCAGGGGGGTGCAAGTGCACCCCCTTGCACCTGCCTGCAGGCGCCCTTGATATATATATATATATATATATATATATATATATATATATATATATATAAGTCTAGCAATTCAATATTATGTTTTAAACATAAAATATATATCTCAAAATGCACTGAACACATACAGAAAAGTCCACCAACAAAAAATCAGTTCTTGAAATAGTTTTACATTATTCATTATGGAATATGTTTAACTATGGTTCAATCAACTAAATGCTATTTCAGCCAAATAAGCAGTTGATTAAATGAGATGTCATTGATATTAATTCAATGTACTGATATTCAGCCATATGTTATTAGTCCAAATGATATGTACCCAGATCAACCCACAGCAGAGGGTGCATATTCAACGGAAGTTTTACAATTTACTTTTTTGTTGAAATCACTGTTTATTTTGGGGCATTTAGTGATTGTAATTTTGGATCTCATGCCTGTGAGAGGGAGCCATTAACATGTAGGACAATAATCTTGCACATTTATTTCAGTTGAACAGATGCCGTGGTGGTACGGTGGTAGCTTTGTTACCTCACAGCAAGAGGTTCTCCCATTTGATTCTCGGCGTGGCTTGGGAGTGCCTTCTGTGTGGAGTCTGCATGTCCTCCCCATGGTTGGGTAGCGTTCGAAAGACATGCGTGCGTAAATGGGCATGCCTTCGTTGAAGGTTGGGCGTCGAGCTGGCACCTCGACATTTCGTAAAAATCTACTGCCAATCATTAGCGGTCCGGAGTTCTGCTGTGGCAACCCCTTACCGGGAAAAAGCCAAAAGACAAACATTTATTTCAGTTGAATAAAACTCTTTCACAACATATAGAAGACTCCTTCAATAATTCTACCTTTATGAACTAAAGATGATGATGACTTTTAAGATTGAAAGAATAATTTATACTTGTTAATTTCTAAGTGTGCATTTCTAATTTTGACTGTCCTTAACACATTGAAAGTTACATTTAGATTGTTACTTGCAACAGAAACTCCCATTCACATTTGTCTTGCTCTCATTAATACCTCATAACAACAAATCTAAGCACACCAGATGATTAAATTAAAATAATTTAAACAAGCTTCTTCTTTATAAGTGCTCTGCACCAAAAAAAAAAAAAAAACTCAAGTCTAGCTTAGTCCTGACATCTCTTTTCTTCCTGGGCTTTTCTCAGTTATACAATAGCCTAATAGCCCAATCAGCGGACTTTCCTTGTGCAGTTAAGATGTAGCTTCTAGATAGGAGGTGCAGAAGTGGTTGGGTGAAACATTGCAGTACTGGAGACAAGAAGTTCTGAACAGACTTGATGATGACAGAAAACAAGCTCTTTGTCATCTGCAAGGCTGAGGTGCACCCATACAGGTGTATGGAGTAAAGTACATAAATAATCTTTCTGAAACTTCCAAAAAACTGCTAGGCAATTTTAACCCCCCTCTCAGGTCTTACTTCTCAGGCCTGCTTCTCTAGTAAGTAATCAGGGTGTAGTAACACACCCTTTTTAGTTCCACCTCTATTTGATATGTCTACACTCGGAATTACCTGTAGTTCATATTCAAGGGTAATTTGCTAAGTGACTCATGCCATACAAAACAAATAAGTAAAAACAAAATTGTAACTACAGACTGGTACACTGTCTGAAATTCGACAGTTAACATAAGTGATAAAATGTACAATTTTATTTGTAATTAATGAAATTTATACAAAGAGAAATTAAAATGTTAAAAAGGATAAGCTAATACAAATCTAAAGTATTATAACTTGTTCTCAAGGAAATTAATGAAAAAACAGGTATAAATGCTACACAATGTGGTACAATGTTGTATTCAATGCAAAATACTGATTTATTTTTCGAATTAAATCATATTAGGCAAAGTAAGAAAAATTACAATATTGAACAATTTGATCATCTTAATTTATAACTCACCTTGGCCATCTTGAAGGAACAAAAAGGACTTTATTTTAGCTGTCTGTTTTATTCTCTTTGCTGCAATATTTAAAGGAAAGTAAAACTTTTCTAATAAAACACCAGGATGTTATAATGCATCTTGTTTCAGTACAGACCAATTTTCTGCAACAGCATAAGTATATTAAGGGGAAAATTAGAACTTTCTTTCATTCAGGATATGGCAGCCCAGTTGCAAGATGTAATATGAGTTGCTTGCAGACAGAGAGAGAGAGATAGAGAGAGTCACTAGTAACAGCCCTGACACTGAGGTGATCCGTATCAGTCAAGCAGGCTATATATATTATGACCTGACAGCAGATTGAGAGGAACAGATAATTTAGAATGTCATATTTAGATGTGCAGACATAGGAATTGCAGCCATTTTGTGAACAAGGACTGGAGGTTGTTGCATGGAAAGGCAATGTAGTTTGGAAATGAGCAAGAGATGTGTCAGGGGGAGGTGTTTTCAGTGTTTTCATGGGGTGATGTATAGCACTAATTCAGCAGTGATCATTGCAAGCCAGAAAAGTCGATAAGGTGAGTAGAATTACAAAGAAACTAACAACCTGCAGGGCCAGCGTATGTGTGTGTGGGGGGGAGGGACAATAGTGGATATTATACTTTGATTTATTTTTATCAGGATAAATACGTAGGATAATCAGACATCAAGACGATAAGCTTTTTGTAAGAAAATAAATTTCTGCTTGTAAATTTGTTCATGTGTATTTGTCTTCCAAGACTATATATCTAATCAAAAGGAAACTGTTTTGCATAGCACTGCATTAAAATATATTTGAGCAAATGCAGAAGTAATTGTGCTTAGAGGCACAGCTCTATATGACTTCAAGTGAAGTGACATTTAGACATCAGTCAATAGTGTACAACACAACAGCATCATTTGAAAACATTTATAAATCTGATCTGCAATTTTATTTAAAATTTTTACTTTTATTAAAATCAAGCATTTTTATTTAAAGGGTATTTGCAATACTCTCATAGGTTCATAGGAGGTTACTAGGCTAATGGCCTTAGGGCCTTTACAAGCCTAGCCATGTTATACCCATGTTCCCTAATTGACCTTGGTTAGATGGTCATTATTCACAGAGCGAGTCTATGATCAGCACCGCCTGCCCCTGTTCATGAGGAACATAGGTGCCATCCCAGGGGTGACTTTATGGTCTCCCATCCAATTGTCTAGGTTGTGCTTGAATAGGGTTATTGAGGAGCTCTGCTTCACATGAACTGGGAGTTTATTCCAGAGGAGCAGCAGTCTGTTGGAAATATATTTGTCTCTCCAGCATGATCTGTTAATGTCACAGGCTAGACTGAGATCCTTGGAGTGAGTGACTGTTGTCCCATTTGATTTGCAGATGTGCAGCATTTCCATTAGGGCAGGGCCAGAGACTGCTCTGTAGGCCAGGCACAAGTCACCTCTCAGTGGCCTGTAGGATACAGAGTAAAGTGAGAGGGCTTTCAGTCTTTCCATGTAGGTTATGTTTTGGAGACCCTGAATTTTCTTGGTGAGAAACCTCTGTGGTCTCTCCGGCTGCTGCAAATGTCTGGTGAGGTACATGCAAAAGGGAGCATTGTACTCTATTAGTGGTCTGATGAGGGCTGAGTACAGAGGAGTTATGACATCCTTCGTTTTGGATATGATGCCCTTACTTATGAGATGTGCAACACTGAAGGCTTTCCTTACCACTGTGGACAAATGGTGATCGAAGTTTAGATTGCTATCAACCAGTATTCCCAAATCTTACACCACTGGGTTTGAGTTTGGGGGGGTGCTGTCAATATTGTAATTTGCAGGGACTTCCTTTTTGTCAAAGGGGATAATAATGCACTTTTTTGCATTTAGTTTTAGTCTGTGGCTTTGGCACCAGTCTTATGTCTGTGTTATCCCCTTCTGTAATATGTTAACATTGTTTGGGGACTCAATGATTGCTCCCAGTTTACAATCATCAGCAAACATGGTAAGCCACAGGCCATCTACTTTCACCTGGACTTCCAAGAAATAGATTCCAAACAGTATAGGGCCCAACACAGATCACTGTAGTATGCCACTGGTAACTGGTCTACTGGTAGAGGTGGCATCCCCAACTTTGACAGTATGTGTTCTGTTGGTGAGCCAGTTGGCTACCCATCTAGTGATGTATGGGTTAATCCCCAGTTGGGAGAGTTTCTCAATGATACCTGAGTGGGGGATTGTGTCAAAAGCCTTGGCTAAGTTGAGATAGGTAGTATGTACTGTTTTGCCCTCATCCAGGGCTTTGGTGACATTCTCAAAGAAGTCCACCAGGTTCAATAAGCATGATCTACCCTTAACGAAGTCAAAATGGGTCAGGTCAAGAGTTCAAAGGTCACATATGTCTTATTGATAAGGTCCATGATGATTCTTTCCATGGCCTTGCAAATAAGGCTGGTTAGGCTTATAGGTCTGTAGTTCCCAGGGTCAGTTGATGGACCCCTTTTGTGAAAGGGGATTACTGTTGCTATTCTCCACTCTGCTGGAACAAAGCCAGTGCTCATACTGAGGTTAAAGAGAGTACCAAGCGGTTCCACTAGATCTTGTTTTAGATTGTTTAGTAAGCAGCCTGGGATGTTATCTGGTCCCATAGAGGCCATGTTTTTGGCCTTGGAGAATGGAGATATGACCTCCTCTTTGGAAATACTAGGTAGAGGACTGGTGTCAGGTATGCTTTGGGGTATGTCTGGTGGGGACAGGGGGGTGATATTTGCACCAAATCTGTCAGCTAGCAGGTTGCCAATTTCCTCAGGTTCAGTATGAGAGGTACCGTCCACAGTATGTTCAGCACATAGTTGGGCATTCCCTTTTAGATTTTGGATGTAGCTAAAGAATCTCATTTCAGAACATTCTGAATTACAGTTTTAAAAACAGACTTTATATGATGTTGTACCTTAAATAGTATATACTGCTTATTTTCACAAAATACATGAACAGAATGAGCATATCTAAAGTTTCAATCTAAATATACTTGCAATTCTGATATAATCAATGAGATTAACTTAGTATTCAGTTCATCTTGCCTGCCCACACACTATCCAGTGAGCAGCCATTCTACATAGCTTTTGCTGGCAAGATTAGAAAGAACATACTCTGTTTCTGTTACAAGCATATTCATCTCACTGCTGCCAGTTGATTGAAACTAAACCACAGATGAATAATCACTAGAATCTATCATGTACTTTAATCAGAATACAGATAATCTTTTTCTCACTTGAGTTGTTAGGTACACAGTCTCTGTAGTTGTGTGCAAAGTTTGTTTCAGGAAAATGGCTGATGAAAAAAGGAATGCATCAATTGCCTTCGTGGGACTGTTACTAGAACAAAATCATTTAAGATATAAATGGTTTGTGCAGTCCAATTCATTGAACTCCTGAGACCTCTCCCACTTCCAAAGTTAGAATACGCTTATGGTCATTACATGCTGCAGAATTTCATCCAATCTTGATAAAGAAAAGCAAGCATTTATTTCAGATGTAGTATTTTTTGGTTTAAGAATAAGAAATTCACTGTGGTACTTTAATACTTGAGTTTTAAACCCACATCAGACTGTGAATGTCAGCATTCTTTCCACAGCTGTAAATCACAAGGCAGAGATAGTTTTGCAGTTTCTGTGATACCTTATTCAAATGCTTCAGACTAACCAATGTTTTCCATAAAAAACAGCAATCAGCCCAAAATATTATTAAAGTAATGGTTCTATTTACTTAAGCTGGAGTTTCATTTCTGTAGATATCACTCACTAAATCTAAAGGTGTGTACTTCTTCTGGAACCAGTACTTTTCATTAAAGTGTTACAACCAGGAACCACTTGGTTTATTGTATTTCTGCAGAAGAACAGAAAAGGTGGATGGATGTTTTTATGAAAGCTGTTCCTCAGAATATGGAGCTGGTATACTGGCAGCAGTGCTCAGGTCAGATGCTATGCTACTGTCTGAATAAGGTACCTGTTATAGTTAGGTCACACAGTCCATGCACAAGTAACAGTGACTGTGTGTTACTCCTGTGCCAATTTAGTCACAGTCCATACACAAGTAATAGTGACTGGGTGATACTTCTGTGCCAGTTTAGTCACACACTCCCTGCACAAGTAATAGCGACTGGGCATTACTCCTGTGCCAGTTTAGTCACACAGTCCATGCACAAGTAATAGTGACCAGGTGTTACTCCTGTGCCAGTTTAGTCACACAGTCCATCCACAAGTAATAGTGACTGGGTGTTACTCCTGTGCCAGTTTAGTCACACAGTCCATGCACAAGTAATAGTGACTGGGTGTTACACCTGTGCCAGTTTAGTCACACGCTACGTGCAGAGGTAACTGTGACTAGGCGGTATTCCTTGATATACTAGTTATTCCTGGTGTTAGAATTCTTAAGCTGTCACTGGATTAGCTGCATAAAGGAAGTCTGAGAACAGACTATTGTTCCTTGCCTCCCTTCCTCCAATAGGTTTAAGTGCAGTTACTTTTATTGTTAAAGGGCTGTCTAAAGGGATTCAGGTATTATTGGGGTCGTAGAGGGGGCAGGGGCTGGATTTGAGCAGGAAACAGAGGAGCAGGTATAAGTGAGACAAATCCCTGGAGGACATCTTTGGAATAGAATCTAATGAACTGAACCGTTAGATTTATTTCACCCTTGAGGAGAGCAGCTGTAGCAGGATTGTTGCTTCAGGCATACCTCTCAACCTCTTAGTGCAAGAATTCTGAACAGAGCTTAAAATAATGGTGGGACAAAGGCCTAAAAATGGGGATAAATTTTAAATATTTCTTTTATAAACTTAGAAAATTGCTAGAATAACAGTGTTTGTGTTAGCATGCATTTTATGAATGATAAGAAGTCTGAAACTCAAACATGTCATTATTCAGTGACTTTAGTCCTCAGCGATTTGCTAGAAAACCACAAATTTTGTAAGGAACAGGCAAAAATCTGGACATTCTGCAAAAATCTCAACAGTGGATAGTTTGCTTTGAGAAGGTGTTTCCTAGTCTTATCCAGTCAAAGTAAGTCTCTGAAGGGGTTAGAACCTGCTGCTTAAGAAGTGTATGGATCATATGGGTGAATGGTGAAATCTGGCTAGGAGTTCCTTGGAGATGCAAGAAAATAAATGTAAATAGACAACAAAGTTTAACGAAGGGTAAGTCAATTTCAGAAAAGAAGCAGGGGTGGGGAAGGCATCTCCTTATATGATTGTTTGTAAAATATTAGGCTATATTGTATGGTAGACTCACCAGATGCGCAGTAGCAAGCACCTCCCAAACCCCGCCTAACACCCAGCAACAGGTTGACGTCAAGCAGTAGTCATGAAAAGACATTGTCATGTGTTTCTCATCCGCATGAATATACATTTGAACAAGGCGTTCACGTGTAACCTGTGTTTTAAACTTTGCTATCTCCAGCCTTATTTATAATCTCCTGTGTCTTTTTGATGGTACCTACTAGCTGTAATATGCTTCAGGTTTAGCTTGCCTTTGAACATTTAAGCATGTTTTTTTTCTCCTTAGCTCTGTGTTTTCAAACATGAGCAGAACAGCTTATTTTCGGACAGCTTTTGCAGAGGGGGGTTCGAATATTAAGTGGATCTGATCAGATATTAAGTGGATTTGATTTTTGTGGCATTAGCATGCTGTTTGCAACCATTACTGGAACTCTGACTTGATAAGTGAATGGTGATCTTTCATTTCATAAATGCTTCATTGGAACATTGGATGGCTTTGTTGTACTTTACAGCCTGCTTATAAATAGTATGTTGCACTTTTTGCCATTTGTGTTTTGAGTTTGCGAGCTTGGTAAGGGCTTGTAAGTGTGGCAAGTTTTATTTCTTGCTTGTGCAGAGGGGGCAAGCCCCCCTGAACCCCCCTTGTGGGGAATATTCCTGTCACAGGCATTCTCACTGAGAAACACTCAAAAGTCATATGTGTTAATCATCCATCAATTTATGCATCATGTCACTGACAAATTTGCATTGCACGCCAATCATGCATCAGTTCCGTAGCACATCTCAGGCATTAGGCTTGTCAGTCACTCTGACCATGCCCATTCCTGCACGAAACGGCCGGTGAGCCAATACAGTACAACAAAGCCAAATATTATGTGTATTTATTTTTACTTTAATTAATTTAAATAAGAATATACCTCAGTATGATATCCTAATGTGTCTTGTTGCATTTTGTGGGAGTGGATTTACCAGTCAGAGGTATATGTTACATCTTTTTTTACCAATAGAATTTCATGATGTGGTCTGTCTGAAGTCGAGTGACAAGTATAAAATTAATCTGAAGTTGTGAGTAAGCTGTGGTTCTTGCAAGGCAGTAACTGCTTATATTTTAGTATGCCATCTCTTTCTTAGCATACGCAAAGGAAGAATAGGTTTGGTGAAAGTATGATGAGTCTCATTTATCATTGCATTAGTCTGCAATGCAACTGATAGTTATAACAAAATGAAAAAGAAAGACAAAACAGACAGACACACACACACACACACACACACACACACACACACACACACACACACACACACACACACACACACACACACACACACAATGTGTAATAGTGGGTATGTTGGCAGCATGTGAAAAACTTCTCTGGCGCTGTGATAAATGTTTCAGGCTGCTTTAATACCATGGTAAGTTTAATTCTGCGTGCATGCTTGCAGTTACTACTTAGACTGTGCTAGAGTTACATAATGGCAAGTGTGTGTTAGGTCATTTAAATTTTAAATTAGGAAATCTGTGTTCAGTATGCCTGAATTTAGAACTGGGAAGCTTACTTGACAATTTTGAATGGTTAGTAGGGGGTTCCAGCTGTTTTCTTTGTTTAAAACGTTTTAAATGCCATTATAGCCTAGTGTGCAAGCTTGCAGCCATTATACATTATATTGGGTCCCAGGAGGTCTAACATCATAGGGGAAGACACCATCTTAGTTTTGGATTCCCAGTAAACTTCATTCCATCTAGAATGTCTGAGAGGTTTCAGAAATGCACGAAATGACTTCACAGTTTTTTGCCCTTGTCATAGTACTGAAGCAGCCTTACTTCATACCTAAATGAGGTCACTACCTACAGGCATAAAGCTCTCCATGCCCTGTTTCCCTTTCTTGACCCATCTAAAGTACTTGCTACTATTTACCATGAACTTCTCATGGAATGATCAGGTAATCTGATGCACTCTGAACATAAGCAAAAAAAAAAATAATAATAAGAATAATAAATTCTTTGGTTTCACAGCCATCTCATCCTTCCAAGATACTAAAGTAGCTGTTCAACAACAATCTATACTTGGACTTCTGTATTCAAAATGTTCATAAACATGCATACCATAAAAACAAATGCATAAATTGTGTAATACTCAGATGACGCCACACTGACATATAGAGCTCTGTCCTTACAAGAACTACAAGCACTCTGTCAACTCAACTTTGCAACTCAAGAACTATAGATAAAAACTCAAACTTAATTTTAAATCCTAACAAAACAAACTTAGCCTCTTCTCTGCCAAAGCCACACAAAAGCAGTCCTTTGATTTCAAAATAATTTGTTTAAACAGCACCCATATTGAACAAGTCAACCATTGTAAACTTTTAAATGTTTACAGAGATCTGTTGTTGTTGTTTGTCTTTTGTCTTTTCCCGGTTAGGGGTCACCACAGCGGAACTCCGGTCCGCTAAAGATTGGCAGTAGATTTTTACCGTGCCAAGTTGCCAGCTCGACTCCCAACCTTCAACGAAGGCATGCCCATTCACGCATGTCTTTCAGAACGCCACTTGACCACGGTGAGGACATGCAGACTCCACACAGAAGGCACTCCCCGCACTCCAGTCGAGAATCGAACGGGAGAACCTCTTGCTGTGAGGCAACAACGCTACCGCTGCACCACCGTGGAAACACTAAATGTTTACAGAGATCAAAAATTAAAATTTCACATCCTTATTGACAGCATAGTAATAAAAACAAATAAATCTTACCAATTCTTATTTAATAACCACTGCTTAAACTCTTCTGGTCCCCATTTTACTGAATTCATCTTCCATATTCACCAACCTTCAAAAGACAGACCTGTTCAGCCTTGAGGATGCTAGAGTAACATAGTCAAATTTGCCTCTAATTCTTCATACAAACTATGCCACTGTACAGCAAGGTAGACTCTTAGTTGGTCAGAATTGCAATATCCAATTACATTATCACAGCATTCTGTTCAAGTCAGATGCCCAATACTAAAAAAACTAATGCAACCGAACTAGACCACCTTGGTCCAAGTTAAAAAATCGCTTGCAATCATCACTGCCACTGTCTCACCCAAGTCTGTTTTTCAAATACAGAAGTTTACTCCCATAGAAATTGCAAATTACATCAACGTCAAGGTGTTCATCAACAAACTAAAGCATTACGTAAACAACTGGAACTCTTCATGTATAACATGACTGCCTAACCTTATAATTCAAATAAATGTTCGAACAACTAAAACCTTTAACTTTGTTAACAACTCATCTACACCTGCATAATGTGGTTTAATTAATGATTAATTAATGATTTTGATGGATTTTCCTGATCCATTCCCTGTTGGTCTTTTTATATTGCTTCTCACCTACATTATTTTCCTTACTCTCATAATTATCCTTAACTGTGTTGCATTTGTTTTTTATCACTAAATGACCTTCTCTCCTCTTACTGACCTATAATTTAACATCATTTATACCACCGCTCCTGCAATATCTATTCTATATAGTTTACTTGTGATAATTTTTAATGCCAGCAAATGATGATCTACACTTTCTCTTTCACAATGTCTGCTTTTTTTTCTCTTCAGATATTACTTCTGCCAACAATCCATCCATTTATTCATCCTCAACTGCTTTATCCCATTTTTGAACATGGGTTTGGAGTGTCATTCCAACAGTGACATTCATCTAGAGCCAAGGTTTATACTGCTGGGTGACTAGCCCTGCAGCGGTAATTCTTCCACACCACACACTCTCACGCAAACTCGCATCTATGGCCAACGTGGAGTATCCAATCCATCTACTGCATGTCTTGTGGGAAGAAACTGGCATACCCAGAGGAAACCCAAGCAAATACAGAGAGAGAACATGCAGACTCCACACAGAAGGCACCCCAGCTGAGAATCTAACTGGGAAACCTCTTGCTGTGAGGCAACAATGCTATCTGCTGTACCATTGTGCTACCCCTACTTCTGCCAACAAATTTGCACCTAATTATGGTATGTCACATAACTATTTGTCCATGTACAACAAACCTCAACCTATCTATCTATCTATGTATCTATCTATCTATCTATCTATCTATCTATCTATCTATCTATCTATCTATCTATCTATCTATCTATCCATCCTTTGTTGACCAGGTTAGTTCCACTAGGCTAGTGGCCCCTTTTCAAGAGGAGACCTGAGATGATACTTATACTACTAGGTGAAATTTGGCCAGCAGATTGAAGAAATTCACCTACTCTTTGGAGCTGCTAGATGGTCCTGGAGGGCTCCTACAGTAGCAAGAAAGAGGCCTAAGGGAAGCATCAGCATGAAAGAGGAGAGAAAATGTATGAAGAGTTTGGAGGTGGAAAGTGAGAATTTGGAGAAAATTGTTGTTCAATGCGGAGCTTCAGAGTGTAAATAAATATTCCTGTTTGATGGATGTTACAAATTAACATAATTTAGCTGTCTCCATAGTGAAGGAAGTAAGCTAGTCTGTTGAAGTGGTGCAGATAACAGAACTGGTATTGGGAGGGCTTGCAAATAATGTTCTGTTAAAAATAATCAAGCAGGATGGTCTAGGTGACAGTTTTGCTGTTTCATGGGGTGAGATGGCAAATAACTTTTTTGGAAGAGTTGAAGATGGTAAGGTGAAAAAGTTACCAGGTGATGTGTCATCAGAAAATACAGCAGTGACAGAAGGTAAAAGAGGAAAGCAGCAACAAACTGAGAAGGATTCTGGTTTTGTGGCAACAGATAAAGCAATAACTACAACTCATGCAGCAGTGACAGCAGTCAAAAAAGGAGAGCAGCAATGAGCTGGTATAGGGCACGGAATGTACAAGAAATTAATATATTTGCAAAGTGAGTATTTTGTAAAAATGTACTGAATGAATGGCTGAAGTAAGTTTTTTTTATGAAGAATTATGTAATGTGATATTTAAATTTACAAGGATGAAAGATGAGAAGTATGAAATAAAAAAAATTGGAGCCCCATCACATTAAATAACACATATCATAATTTTTTATGACAGCAATACAGAGGAGAATGGAAAGCAGGGTGAGGGGTATCATGGAAGAAAGCATATCATTATCATCATCAGACCCCTTTTTTCCCATTTTCTACATGGGGTCAAGGAATCATGTTAACTATCGACATCACTCTCGATTCAATGTCACACTCCTGCCTTCTTCAACATTCATGCCTGACTGTTGCAGATCTTCTTCTTCTTCATCTGCTCTGCCTTTACTGCCCTGGTTTCTGTACCATACAGTAGTACTGGTCACACCACTGTCTTGTACACTTTACTTTTTAGCTTCTTTGGCATTCTTCTGTCATAGACTATACCTGACACTCTGTGCCATTTGGCTGCAACCCCTCTGATTCTAGCTTTGACCTCTTCATTCAGACTTCTCTTCTCCTCAACCACCCATCTCAGATACTTGAAGTTATTTACCTGTTCCACTATCTTCCCTTGTATCTCAATTCTTAGCTTCTTCTGATTTCCCCATTCGCGGCCATTGCCACTGTCTTATCTGTGCTCAGTTTCATCCCATATGCCTTCAGTTTTGCATTCCATTCCCCTATACATTACTGAAGTTCTTGCTCAGAGTCTGCCTGTAATGCCACATCATCTGCATACAGCAGCTTTGTTGATCTGTCCCTTCCAACCTGTTTGCTAATGTAGTCCATCACCAGTATGAACAACAGTGGACTCAGAGCTGAGCCATGGTGTAGACCCACTCCCACTGAGAACCCCTCTATGAGGCCAAACACTGTTCGTACCTGAGTCATTGGGTTCTTGTACATAGCCTTCATTAATTCTACCAATGTTTTTGGGACTTCAAACTACCAGAGTACTGCCCAGATCAGCTTTCTCGGGACCTTGTCATATCCTTTTTCCAAGTCTAAGAATGCTCAGTTGGACTCTTTCCACATTTCTAGCTTCTTCTCAAGTATTTGTCTTACTGCAAACATCAGGTCAGTTGTGCTGCATCCTGATTTGAATCCAAACTGCTCATCTCCCATCTTGCGTTCTACTACTCGGTGTATCTGTGTATCAATCACCCTCTCCAGAACTTTCATGCAATGTGATAGGAGTTTGATGCCTCTGTACTGCCCATACTTGTAGATGTCCCCTTTGTTCTTGTATGCTGACATGAGTATGCTTATTCTCCAGTCATCTGGGACACGCCTTTCTCTCCACACTGCTATGAGTACCCTCAGGAGCCATTTCTCCCCTATCTCACCCAGCATATTTATCATATCTGATGTGACCTCATCTGAGCCTGCTGCTTTCCCTGACTTCATTTTCCTTAATGCTATTCTTACGTCTTCTAGGGTGGGCTCTTCTTTGCTCATTGTAGGCTGTGTATGGAGCAGTACAGCTTCTGCAAGGTTTTCTTCATTTAGAAGCTACTGGAAGTACTCCTTCCATCTGCCTTTGATGTCCTGTGGACTGGTGAGCTGGTTGTTTCTGGCATCCCTTATGAAGGGTGTCTGACTATCTTCTTTACCTTTCTGTCTTTGCCTTGCAGCCTGATATAGTTTCTTTGTGCCACCTACGGAGTCACTTTCCAGAAGTTGGTAGAGTGCCTCTGATGCCCTATTCTTTGCTATTGCAACTCCTTTCTTAGCTTCTTTGTTAGTTAACCAGTATTCCTGCCTAGCCTGGTCAGTCTTTTCTGTCTCCCACTTTTTCCTGCAGTCCTTCTTTCTTTTGATGACTATCAGACTTCTGCATTCCACCACCAAATTTTCTTACATACCTTATTTCCATATCTGGTTCGGCCACGTATCTATTCTGGAGTCCTCAGACATGCTGCTTTGAGGTCCTGCTATTCTTCTTCAACTCCCATCTATTTCCTCCTCTTCTTGTGGTGCTAGAGCCCTGAGTAATTCCTTGAACTGTTGTATTTTTCTCTCCTGTCAACTTCCAGGTCTTCAGCCTGGTCTCTATTGACCTTAGATTCTTCTCTGACCACTGCTTGCACCTGATTTTGGCAACCAGTGGTTTATGCTGGGGGTTGGCTGATTCACTGGGAATAAATTTGCAATCATTGATTCTACCCCAGTGCCCTTTCTTTACTAGGAGTAAGTCTACCTGAGCTGCATATTGGCCACTCCTGTATGTGATCTTGTGACTGTCTGTCTTTCTAAACCATGTGTTGGCTAGAATGGCCTCTCCTTCTTTATTCCTGTGGCCCTACCCATGTGGACCCAGACAGTCCTTGTATCCTGTTTTGTCTGTCCTGATATGTGTATTCAAGTCACCCATTATCAACACCAATTCATGTTGGCATGCTTAATCTAGTAGGTCCTACAACTGCTGTCTGAATACACTCTTTTCCTCACTATCACAACCCTGCTGTGGGGCATAAGCTGAGATGATGAATACGGTCCCATCATTGTACTGGGGTCTGATTGCCATGAGTCTGTCACTAATTCTGATATCCCTCATTGCTTTCTGAAGCTTCTCTCTCACCACAATTCCCACACCATTTCTAGACTGTCCCCTTCCTGAGTAGTAGACTCTGGACCCCAAGACAAGTTGCTTTGCTGCACTGCCCTTCCATCTTGCCATGAGTCTGTCATTAATTCTGATGATATCCCTCATTGCCTTCTGAAGCTTCTCTCTCACCACAATTCCCACAACATTTCTAGCCTGTTCCCCTCCTGAGTAGTAGACTCTGGAATCCCAAGCCAAGTGTCTTTGCTGTACTGCCCTTCCATCTTGTCTCTTGGATACATAGGATGTCCAGCCTCATCCGCATCATCATGTTATCCACTTCCAAGTTGTGTCCTGTCAGTGAACCTACATTAAGTGTAGCAATTCTCAGTTCATGTTTGACAGGTTGATTGGTCTTACGTCCAGCTTTCACTCAACAGAGATATCCCTTCGCTCAACAGAGCTATCTCAGGTAACCCAGGCTGGGCAACTAGGCAATTGCCAGCCAGTAGCTTATTGACCCAGGGCTGCTGGGCTTTATGGTGGGCATACACTGGCCAAAAGGGGCACATATACCCCTCCCACTGTTAGCATGGGTCCCTGGTGTAGGTTGGAGTAGGCCGAGTCCTCAACCCACTTATCACCGGTAACTACCCACACCAATTTGGAGACATTAGTCAACATGACCAAATCACCTAGAGCCATAGTTGATACCGTCGAATGTTTAGCCCTGCCATGGTACACAGTCTGTGAGTCATGTTCTCCTCTCTTGAGGATACTTCGAACCACAGTTGATGCCCAAATCAGTTGGTCTGTACAACTCTTCTGCTATAGGGCACCATATAGAGTCTGTGCTGCTGTGCACAGGTCCATTCACTGGTGAGTTTGAGATAGAAACATTCAGCATGTTTTTTGGAGGTGGGAGGAACCCCACAGAAACACAGGGAGAACATGCAAACTCCAAACAGCCATTTGTGGATGGTCAGGATCGAACCTTGTATCTTGTGCATGAGAGGCGAAAACCTTAACCATTATGCCAACTGGTATAAAAGGGAAAGGATGTCAAAAACGTGTTATCAGTAGTGAGAGAAATTGTGGATGACATTATAAGTAAAAGGGAGGATGTGAAACTCATAGTAGGTGATATTAACAAGGTATCTGATACAATAGAACATGATATTTTGTGGGATGTAGTGGAGAAGTATGGGATAAATAATAGAATTAGGAGAGCATGTATAGCCACGTATTAAAATAATAGAATGATAGAGTTAGTGAATGGGTAGCTATATGCATGAAGTGTGGTATAAGACAAGGATGCACCAGAAGTGGAATATTGCTTGCACTAGCATAGAATGCAATAGTGAGTGAAATAGCTTATAAAATACAAGATGCAAGATATATGCTATAAAATGAGGTGGTGTTTCCAGTAGATTTGACATATGCAGGCAATATAGTTATAGTTGTCAGGAACAAAATATGAATGAGAGAAGTGATGGTTTGTCTGAATGGATGTTTAAAGAAATGGGCATGACCTCGAATAAAGATAAAAACAAGAGTTTGGGTGATATGGTGAAAATCGGGTGGTGGGTATTTTTCAGTGACTGAGGTATCTTTGTTTGGATAAAATTTGGGAAAATTATGTAGTTATGATGCAGGGGGATGGGATGATGAAAGAAATGAAAGAAATATGTCTTCTGTGGAGGATGTATAGATTAGCATTCAGGAAAAGGGTTTATCTGGTGAATTCTCTATTAATGGGAAAATAACATACACGTCAAATGTTTATATGATCCCACAAAAATACGACATGGAAATTTTGCAATTGGTGTTCTATTTCATATGGAGTTCAAGATTAAACCCAGTGAAAAGAGGTGTGCTGTATATGGGTGAAGATGAAAGGGGGTTGCGATTACTAAATCCAGTTGTTTATTTTGCTTCTTTAAACTTGTATAGAGTATTAAAGTGGGTAAAGGCAGAGAATGAGAAATTAATAGTGAAAATGTTTAAATATAAATACAAAAAGTTCTAGCAGATGATGACAGTAAGAATAGAGAAAACAAATACGTAAATGTAGAAACTAAAAATTATCAAGAAAAATACTAACGTGGAATAAAATTGATGAAGTATAATAATGTGATGAAACAATAATATTATGTAAATCCATTGAAATATTTACCAGAAGAAGTAATCAAAGTCAGTAAAGTCAGGAATAATAGTGCACCAATATAGTAGAGTATCAGGATTTCCTATGGAGGCTGGTAATAAATAAAATACCAGTAAAGGGAATACACCATATATAAAGAAAGTTGAAAGACTGTGTTTATTTTGTGGGAGGAACAGAAAACAGAGCATGTTCTTTTAAATGTAAAATAGTGGTGAAACTTTAGAAAAAATTGTATGAAGAAAACTTTTGAGAATATCAGTGACATAAACTATATAGATACGAATATGATTATGTATATGATTATGTATAGACATAAGAACAAGAATAAAGAATATGTCAGAAGGGTAAATAAGAATTTATGAAATTGATTATTTGCCTCTATACATTTTGGATTCCAACTGTTTTTTTTTTTTTGGAATATAGATAAGAATTTATTTTATGTAATATGGGTTATTTGTAATGAAAGATTTAATGAAATTTTGTTTAATGGAAGATGAATTCTGGCAGATACATTATGATAAAAAAATTATGTTTATGGAATGAGTGGAGTCAATTATGGAATAACAATGAGGATGTTATAAGAAAAATTATAAGCAGTGCCTGTAAATATGTACATTTTGCAAATATGTAAATAATGTGTTTTTTATGTTGTGTAAAATAAAGGACCCCTACTCTTTTCAATAGGTGATGTGGGAACTTTTACATGCACTTGAGCTACCACCAAGTCAAGCACATGGGACCTTGGTTAATACCATTACTATGGATCAGCTTTTCTTCTTTTTACAATACTCAGTAATTAGGTACATTCCTTTCTGTTTGTAGAAAACAATTGTGGTTACACTATACTACATACCTGACTGTATGTTCAACTTATTGGAATGTATATCATTTCTCTGGCATAAGCTACTGCTGTTGAAATGTAAATACTATATATATACATATATATATATATATATATATATATATATATATATATATATATATATATATATATGTCTACTTTGTTTCATTGAATCTCATTTCACTGAATTTCATTTCACCCTGACCACTTCTCTTAAAACTCAAATTACTGAAAACTCATTTCACTGAATCTCATTTCACTGAACTGCAGTTAGTATATATGGCACTGTGTAGAGTACTGTAAGGCAAGTAAAAGGTATAGGGCCTTTTCCCCACTGTAGTGCAATCCTAGTTAAGGGGTGCAGGGGCCATTGTGACTGATCTTTGTAGAGCTATTTAAGTTCTGATAGTACTTGCATATTTATTTGGTGACACTGTGGGCCACTCCTAATAGCCTTGCTCTTGGTCAAACTACCATTTGTATTAATAGTGACATTAAACAGTAAGATTGGACACCCTTTGTGTAAAGCAGCTGATAAGAAGTGACTGGTGGCAGTGGAAACTACATTATAGTCTGGATAGAAGAGGGCAGTAAACCTTTGCCAGCCTTTTGCAGGTGTGTGTGAGTAAATCAGCCTTCAAAGACTGTGTGCGTGTGTCAGCTACTTGGGCAGGGACATGAAGCACTGGTTGGACAGAGAGGGTGTTGGTGGTCTTGGCTTGGTCATTCAGCTGAGATTTCAAAACTATAGCTATGCAAGTGTGGAGTCTTTTTGGGGATCTGGAGAAAGAGGGAGAAACGAGCCCTGGATTGACTGTGGTCTCTGTGTGCTCTTAAGGAAAATTGCACGATGCAGAGGGCTGCATCTGGTAATACTGTATGTGTACCTTGTCTTCCTCCTAATGTACATCCCCCACTGTTGCCAGTGGTGAGTATTGACACTCCTTGATTACTGGTCCAGTGGTGGGGCGTCACACAAGTTAATAGCTTTAATAATTGGGAAGGATTTGTTGAGGAGAAAGGAAGTCTGAATGAGGAGGTCAAAGCTAGAATCACAGAGGCAGGAGGGACCAGTACTACTGTATGGCACAGAAACCTAGGCAGTAAAGGCAGAGCAGTTGAGGAAGCTAGATGTGGTGGAACTGAAGTGCCTGAGATGGGTGGGATGCACACTGTGGGACAGATGAAGAAATGAGGACATAAGAGCGGAAGCCAAAGTAGCTCCATTTGCAGAAAATGTCAATGAGAACAGATTATGATGTTTCAGGCACATGTGTAGAAAAGCAGAAGACAATTTAATGAAGAGGATTTAGTACAGACAGGAAGAAAGCAAGAGAAAATGATGGTGCCCAGAAAAGAGGTGGATGAATTGTATATAAGACCTGCAACAGTCAGGCATGAGTGTCAAAGAAGGTAGGAGAGTAGCATTGAATAGAGAGCGATGGCGACAGTTGACACAACATCCCAACCCCATGTAGAAAATGGGGAAAAAGGGGGGTGATGATGTTGCTGCAGTCAAAATGTAAAGTGCTAAAGTGCCTCATTGCTGAACTCCTAGGATGGGGTTTATTGAAAGAAATATATGTATATTTTTCCTTTTAAATGGTAGCACACTGCTTGTTACTTTTGAGGTTTACATCACACATGGAGTGCTAAAGAAGTGTTTCACTTCTGACCACAAGTACAATGTCAACATTCATTTTTGATCAGCATTTTCCAGTTGTGCACCCCCCCCAACAATTTTCTCCCTGGGAGGCTGCCCTTTCACCAGTAGCATAGCTAGGGTGTGGAGACAGAGGCAGCTGCCATGGGGCAAGTTGTTGGGAGGGTGTGATCAGCTGATCCAAAAATCTCTTTAATGCAATAATAGCTTTTTAAAAGTAGGTATTGTATTTATGGTCAGACGTCAGCTCTGTAGTGCTCTGTTTGTGGCCTAAACTGTAGCAAGTACTTGCTACAGTTTAAAAGTGAAAAAAAGAAAATCTCTCTCTCTCTCTCTCTCTTTTTTTTTTAAACTAAAACCAGAGAGTTGTAGAGCTCCATGCAGGCAGGGTATAAACTGTAGCAAGAAGATTACTACAGTTTAAAAGAAGGAATTATTTTTTAATAAAATGTGCAGAAGGAGGGTTGGGGGCAGGGCACAGAAACAGAACCTGAATAATGGTTGGGGCGGGGGGGGGTGTATCATGTATCTGGCCACCAGCTTGGTTTGCCAGTAGAAAGATCATAGACTAGGGGATATAGCTCTAACTGTGCAATAAGCCAATGCAGTGATCGTCTTATTATAGCAAAGTGCTATTTTTTTATTTTGCTCTTTAATTTAAGAGCTGAGGGGTAGGGTGCCGATTTGAGGAACCAGCATGGGGCACTAGTTGAGACAGCTACTCTTCTGCCTTTCCTCCCACCTTAGCTATGCTACTGGATGGGTCTATAGTTTCTAGTGTTGGTAATATGGCCACCTTTGAGTGGCATCACCAGTGCTGTACACTATACTTCCAGAACTGAGCCTGTAGGCAGACTGACATTAAATAGCTTATGGAGATGTTCAGTCAAAGCATGGTTAGAACTAAACAGCCCAGTATCTTATCTAGTGGCATGGAAGACATGTTCTTATTCATGGACAGCACTTTCAATACATATTCATTAGTGATGATGCAGGGTTTGAGATATATGTGATTGTAGGGTTTTGGATGGTCATCTCGGGAGTGCAATTTCCATTAAATTTATTTAATAGTATATTGGCTATGTCCATCATGTCTGAGTAGGTTTTGCCATTTACTATGAGTTCTGTACATTGCTGATTGTTATTTCTTAGATTTCTAACCTAACTAAAAAAGGATTTGTAATTGCCCTTTCTTTAGATGCTAACTTTAGTTCATGGGCTGCCTTAGCATATCTAATAGTCTTTTAAATTCTTAGTCGGTTTCCTAATATCTTCTTTGACTTGGGATATTTAGATCTGTTGCATGGTCTAATAAGTTTTTTCCTTTTATTGTAGATTTTGTGCTGGACCACCTGGTAGTTTGCTTTTAAATTTCCCATTGTATTTGGATATGGAAGGGACAGCCAATTCTATACATTTATTTACGTGGGTATAAAACTTTCTTTTCAAATCTATCTGCTGAGGTAATTCCTGGGGTGATGGTGTTGCAAGATAATTCAAGACTTCATCAGAGAATTTGAAATTTCTACACTTAACATCTGTGAATTCAAATATATTGCTTTCAGAAGTTTTAGATAGTCTGAGCGAAAAGGTTACTGGCTTATTGTCTTACCTAATCAAAGAGGGCGTTACTAATGGAGTTGCACATCATGATACTAAGTTTATATATACCAATTCAAGAATATTTGGTTCTTAAGTTGTGCTAGTAACAATCTGGTTCAACTTCTAGGCATATCCTGCATTGGCGGTATATGTACTCAGGTTAACTTATGCTAGTTGAAGTCTCAAAGAATGATGGAGTTCTTATTTATGGAGAGTTCATCCATGATATTTAGGAACCTGATATGAACTTCCAGGGTAAAGGAAGGTATCTTGTAACAGGTAATAAACTTATCTTTGATTTTGTTTAGCGTGATTTTGAGTTAATTCGTGGGTCTCTGAGAATCTGTCTAGAGGTGATATGGTCTCTGACAAATATAGATATACCACCACAGTTGCCACTGGGTCTGAAGATATGGTAATTGCTAAAACAAGGTATATAGGGAGTGCTATCCTGGCATTTAATCCCTGCAGTTGTTCAAACACAAGTCCTGACAGAGACACTGAAAAATACGCACTTGTGTTCCTGAGAGATGCACTGCAGAAATGGTAGTGCAGCAGGTAATGACCCTACCTGTAATTGCAACCAGTTAAAATATGTTCCTATCCCTGTGATCATGAGCCTGAGAAATAAGAGTTGCATGAATGAAATGGGATCAGCATTATTTATCAGTGATCCTTACATGGCATCATTTGCTGGGAACTGAAAGGCAGAAGCACACAGATAAATGTCTCCGATTTGGCCACATGATTCAAGAATAGCCCCATTTAGCAGCAGCAATACCCTGCAATCCTGATTCTTCCATGGAAGCATAAATATGGGTAGAATACAGTGAGGCCCCCTGCAGGCTGGAGTCCAGGCCAAATGGCTCTCCTGCCCCTTAATTAGTCCCTCTTCACACATATCCTTCATTAGAGAGATCCCCGACCCTACTCATAACCTCCCATAGTATGTGGCTATCAAGTTCACCTCCCAAAACAGTATCTCTTATCGTATTGCTGCAGTCATCTGTAAATGTGGCCTCCATAACCCGTGTAAGTGATGATAACTGTGTTGTATCCTCACCTTAACCTGTGTGAGTATGGTGATGTTTGAAGAACAGAGTGGTCAGTCTATGTACAGCTATACATAGCCTGGATGTGATGATGTAGATGTCATTTTATTTTATGCTGACTGTGTCATGGCCCATAGTTGTGGTTCAGATGCTTCTTTGCCAGTGCTGCAATGTATTGTGCCCACTTCTGCCTTGCCTGTTGATACTGTTGTTGCATGTTTCTTCCATGATTCTCCACACTATCCTTCTGTTATTTCTACAGCTAGTATGGAATGCCCTGCTGTGATGTTGCTCCAGTTGTTTGCACAGTACCATGTTGTGTAGCAATGCATGGCACACACAGAAAACATCTTGCTTTATATACCTGGACTGCACAGCAGTGCCTCCCAAGGTGTCTAGACCTTGGAAGTGTCCCTACAGTAGTCTGAATAAGCTCATCACTAAATTTTGGCTTTCTGCATGTGCTGTGTTATTGTTCATTTCCTGTACAGACTGGAAGTTGTGAATCGAGGTCATGAACTGGAGTGGTGAGGCATATTCAGTAATGTCTGCAATACACACCATACGGTGTGTTTTATATATAGCTTGCTCCCTGCTTGCATGGTACTTGTGTTCATAGACTTGTCTGTTGAGCGTGTGTATGCACCAACCAACCAGGTGACCCTGTGAGAAGTCCTTTCTCAGGGATCTATGGTATAGCTTTGATATATGCCAAATGTTTGAATGATTTGCACTATGTTGATATGGCATGAACACATTTTAAGTAATGCCCAGGCATTAGAGACTACTTAGCATATCAGGGAGTGGAAGCCCTTCCTGTTCATTTATCACAGGCCATATAGACTAGGTGAGGCAATGATGGCCACACAGAGGATCATAGGAGGTTACTAGGTTAATGGCCCTGGGGCCCTTACAAGCCTAGCCAAGATTTTATCTCCAAAAAAAGAAACCTCAATCAGTTCCTGTTGTCCCTGTCAATGAGGGACACAAGTGGAACCCCTGGGACAAACGTGTGCTTCCCCATCCACTCATCAAGGTAGCGCTTGAAGAGGGTCAGTGACGTACTTTGTTTGATGTGTATGGGGAGTCCATTCCAGAGATGGGGCAGCCATTGGGAGACAAACCTGTCTCTCCAGCAGGTTTTGTTAATGTTGCATATTAGATTTGGCCTTTTGATTGGGTAATGCGTGAGGAGTTAGACTTACAGATATGGAGCATCTCTAGTAGGGCAGGGTCCAAGATTGCCTGGTAGGCAAGACACAGATCACCTCTGAAGAATCTGTATGATACCAAGTAGAGTGATAATGATTTGAGCCTGTCCACACAGGACAGGCGTTGGATGCCATGGATTCTCTTTGTGAGGTATTTCTGTGGCCTTTCCAGTTGGTGCAGGTGTTTGGAGAGGTACATACCAAATGGGGCATTGTACTCAATTATTGGCCTAATGAAGGGGGAATACAGAGAAGTAATAACCTCCTTTTTTCTGGATGGAATCCCTTTACTTATGAGATGAACCAAGTAAAAGGCTTTTCTGACTACTGCCACTACATGATGGTCGAATGTGAAATTGTTGTCAACCTGTGTACCCAGGTTTTTCATCACAGGTTGTGTGCTTAGGGGGTTACCATTGATGTGGTAAACCGTAAGTACGGGCCATGTTTTTGCCAAATGGTAATTTTTTTTTTTTGCATTTAACTTAAGGCCATGACTTTGGCACCAGTCATTTCTTGCTGTGAGACCTCTTGTAGTATGTTAACATCATTTGGGGAGTCAATGACAGCACCTAACTTACAGTCGTCCACAGACTTGGTCAGCCACAGGCCTTTTGTCTTTGCCTGGACGTCTGAGAAGTAGATGCCAAACAGTAGGGGTCCCAGGGCAGATCCCTGGGGAACACCACTAGTAACAGGTCTGCTGTCAGAGGTAGAGACACCTATTTTTACCTTGTGGGTCCTATCCGTGAGCCAGTTAGCCACCCACCTAATGAGATAGGGATTTATACCAAGTTGTTTTAGCTTTTCGATGATGCCCAAGTGGAGGATTGTGTCAAAGGCTTTGGCCAAATGAAGGTAAGCTGTATGTGCTGACTTTTCCTTATCCAGGGCCTTGGTGACAGTTTAAAAATGTCAACCAGGTTCAACAGACAAGATCTGCCCTTGACGAATCTAAACTGGATGGGGTCAAGTGCTTGGAGATTGCCTATGTCCTTGTTTATGAGGTCCATAATAATATGCTCTATGGCCTTACAGATCAGACTTGTCAAGCTAATGGGGTGATAGCTTCCAGGGTCAGTAGTGGCACCGCCATTGTGCAAGGGGATGACAATGACAATTCTCCACTCTGCTGGAATGAAGCCTATACTTAGGCTATGGTTGAATAGGGTGCTCATGTATTATCAATGGCTCCCAGGATCTTAAGGAAATGAGTTATATCATAAAAGGTGCACATGCTGTCAGTTCTCTTCTCTGCTATCTTGGGGAATCAAATATGTGTCATCTCATGTTGTTGCACGATGTCAAGGAACTGATTTAGGGTTCACAAGGTTGACAATATCCTTACTGTTTCCCCAGTAGGGCAATAGAATGTTCCAGTAGAAGAGGTCGTTAAGCCTACACATCTTTGTATCAACGGGATAGAATGTTCCAGTAGAAGAGGTAGATTAGTTTACACATCTTTGTATCAACGGGATAGAATGTTCCAGTAGAAGAGGTCGTTAAGCCTACACATCTTTGTATCAACGGGATAGAATGTTCCAGTAGAAGAGGTCGTTAAGCCTACACATCTTTGTATCAACAGGAATAGATTTACCATTATTTCCTTCAATTGCACTTGTGGATGACACAGTTCAACTTGGTCCCTTAGAGCATACCTTCCCACTCAGAAATGGCCCATAATCTGCTGGACTATGAGTTGATGGTATGTCCGGTACTGTCTGTACCTCCCCCCATGGTGAGAGGATCATGGTGAACATTTGTCAGCAGTGGCTTAGATGAAGGCTCCCAACACGTGCTGCACTACAGCTGCTACTATTCCTAACACCACGCCCATTGTACACCATGTACCACGGCATTCAAAATTCATATACACCGACAAACAGCATACCCCTTTTATGCATTTCTAAGGCACTCTGCCATTTTAGATTTCTTTGATTTTTATAAAGTATGTTGCTCAATTTTCTACCTTTTCATACCTTCATTATTCATTAGCATATACTGCATAATATGGTAATTTTTGCCATTGTGTGGACAATATTATATCTTTGAATTGCCTACATCTTGTGCATAGTCACTACTCAAACTAATTTGCACAATGCAATGCATCAATCATCTATGAACCTTAGCCCTCATTTAAAAAGTGTAAAGTGAAAATGTTAATATGTCAGGAAAACAAAATACTTTTATAACATTAGACCTATCCAATGTAAAAATTAAATCTTCCTCAAAACTTACAATAAATTTTATACTTAATTTCACCATTCCTTCTGAGGAAAATCTAGTATTGTGCTGGGTTTCCAGTTTGCTAGTATGAGTATTTTAGTGCTACTGCAGTTTCCTTAAGTTTATTTTTAGCCTCACAAAAAGGTTAATTTTGGATTCAAAGTAGTTTATACCCCATAACTTTTCTAAGTTCTTATCCAGCATTTTTTTGTATTTGTGAAAACAACAAAAAAAATGATTCAGGTCAACAATTTTCATATGACAGTGCCAGCTGTGAGATGTTCTGTTGTATCCATTATGCATCATCTATACAATATAGAATGTATACCTTTAGTGTCTTGAAGAAACATATTGTTTTCAAAGGTTTCTATGTAATAGCCTCATTCATCTTTTCCATTATTTGTGTAAGTATTGGGTCTATTTCTGTATTCTTGAGAATATATTGGATTGTAGTAATTTAATATATGTTTGTACATTTCAGAATGGGAAATGCACTATTTGTCAGTGACCAGTTGATTGGCACTCAGAACATTGTTACTCAAAGGTTGCTAATGCTAGCACATTGTAATGGAAGACTCAGAAAAGAGTATGACAGTGAGTGTTGCATTTTGATCACTTTTTCCCTGTCTCCCAAATTTATGCAGTCTCAAAGTTAATATATTTCTTCAGAAGGGTATGGGTCATTTTGAGTACCAACTTCCCAAGATTACAGATGTTTTGGAGTTTAATAATCATGTGTTGATGAAACAAGACACACTTATTCATAGTAACCCCCTTCAAAGCATACTCTTCTTATAAGGTTGCCACACATCCCGTTGTCAGAGGGATAAGCCACCTTATCCCGTTGCCCATTGTATCAAGTAGTGGGACCTGAAAAGTCCCACTTTTGCGATCGCACTGAATTGCCATGGAAAAGTTGCAATTGCTTCCGGCTTTTTCACGGCAATTCAGTTATGTCACCAACCCGGACCTGCAGGCAAAGCTGCTGCCTGTTAGGTCCAGGTGCTTTAATTCATGCAGCAATTGGCTGCAATTCAAGAAAGGGGTGGGGATTGAGGCAGGAAGAGCCCTGCAAAGATTGCAGCTGTAGGAGCACTTTGTTTTAAGCTCTTCTACAGCCGCTAAAAAAAGACCGCAATTTTTTTTTATATATAACAAGCAATCCAGCCAGCCATCCTCCTCCTCCATCCAGCCAGCCAGCCAGCCATCCTCTTCCTCCAGCCAGCCAGCCAGCCAGCCATCCTCCTCCTCCAGCCAGCCAGCCAGCCAGCCAGCCATTCTCCATCCATCCATCCAGCCATCCAGCCATCCTCCATCCATCCATCCAGCCAGCCAGCCATGCAGCCAGCAATCCATCCATTCATGCAGCCAGTCATCCATCCAGCCAAGCATCCATCCATCAAGCCATTCATCCAGCAGCTACTCCCACCAACCAGCTAGCCACTCCAGCCAGCCATCCATCCAGCCCCTATCCATTCATGCAGCCATCCATCCATCCATCCAATCATGCAGCCATCCATCCATCCAGCCATGCATCCATTCATTCAGCCATCCATCCATCCATCAAGCCATCCATCCAGTCATTCATCCATCCAGCTGCTACTCCAGCAGCCATCCGTCGTACCCATAACAACATCTTCTTCACCACTCTGGTGGTGACGTCACAGTAGAGGGTGTGGCCAGTGTCATATTGGCCACACCCCCATGTCCCACTTTGGCCCTCTTAAAAGGTGGCAACCCTATCTTCTTAAGGTATTAACTGGACATCTGCTTGATCATAATGTGTCTAATTACTTGGTTGCATTTTCCAGAGTGGCACTGTACCCAGTACCTGTGGGCTCACTACTGTCTGATTTAGTTTTTCTTGATTTCATCTTCTGCTTATTCCACATCTTTGTATACACTGAATTATAACTAAAAAAGTATTTCTCAGTATTATCCTGCTTTCATGGAATTTTAATTGATTTGTGGAAAGATGATGTCTGGTTGTCCAAGAAGTATAATTTTTTTATCAAAGGCTGTGACTGCCTCTATTTTCAGCATCTAAATTTAGTATGCAATGCTTCATTGTAAATAATATTTTAATAAGTATTACTAAAGGGAATATAGATTCTAAATGTAGTTCAGTGAGTGCAGAAAATGTGCTTTGATATATTACACATGACTGTGGAAAGCGAGGCCTTTCCTCTGTCAATCTCTTTATCAATGTGTTTACAGTATTTGAGGAGACACAGCTCACTGATGGAACTCAGCAAAGAAATATTGAATGTGTCTGAAAAAATATAGGAGAAATAGTCGTTTATAAATAATAAAAGTAGACTAAATAAGAATATACATTTTCTATAGATTAACTTTAAAAAAATCACCACCTTAATAAGAAATACTTGCTCGTATTTATTTATGATCTGTTTGTATATTTCATTATTTAATGCTAATGTTGCTAAAAATATATTTTTTGCATTATATCCAAAATGTAAAATAATAATTTTGTTGTACATAATCTATACTATCACTCATATATATTCTTAAATAGCTGTACTTTTCAAAATTAATTTTATAGACTAACATAAAGTTAACTTTTTAACTATAGAAAATATTATATGGAAATCATTCTCATAATTTGTGATAATAAACATTTGTAAATAAATCATTGTACTCTTGTCATTCTGAAACTGTAAAACATGCTTTCCTATTTAAATAATTTGTTTAATTGCCACTAGTTTTGTTTAATTATCCACACAAATAAAGTAGATGATAAAGAGAAACCAAGTCTTACTCCTGTTTGGATAATAAAAACAGATCACATCAATGCCAATCTTAATTGTTGCCTGTGTATGTACATAAAGATTTTCTACCTATAAATGCAGATGTTAAAAATCACATTGCATATGCTATTTTATAGCAAAAAAAAATTGTGTCTTTTTGTTATGGATAGGTGCTTATATTCTGGTTTATGTTGAGATTTTGCTCAGACAACCACCTACTCTGCCATTTTGGTCAGTGCAAAGTTTTCTGGTCTTCTGCACCTTTAATAATTTTTCATATTTTTTTTAGCTGAATTTTATTTTTGCAGTTGGAAAGGACTCTCACTTATGATTTAACGTCATTGTCACGTTGCTGGCTTTTGTACAACATGACATTATACTGCTATTAATTATATAGAGCAGGAACTGTGATGCACACTTTTTTACTTATTGTTTTATTCCTTATAATAGCCCTTCCAGCCAGGACTGAGCGCACATATACACATAGACAATGAAAATGTCAAATAGCATTAACACAAGCACAACACAACATAAAATCATAAATTACTGGAACGTTTGTACATCTGCAGTAAAGTGTCCCAGATCCTCACGCTGGAAGGTACAGCAGCAATTCGGCTCCAACTTTACCCCTCTCTCCCCCTTAACCTTCCTTCAGGAAATACCATCAAATATAACACCCCTGCTATCACTAGGGAATATATCCTTAATACTCTGTCTAAGGTCAAGAACACTGCATCAATGGGACCAGATAATATTCCAGGATGCCTTCAAAATAGCTTGAAACATGACCTATCAGGCCATCAAGAATTGCTATTTAACTTGTAGCCAAATGGGCTTTGCACCTCACAGCTGGAGAACAGCAGCAGTCATCCCTCTTTACAAGGGTGGGCCATCTACAGACCCTGGAAACTACAGACCCATAAGTCTCACTAGTCTCATATACAAAGCCATGGAAAGAATTATCATGGAAATGATCAGTATTGACAGAGAAAACCTTCAGATACTGGACCTAACCCAGTCTGGTTTCATCAAGTGCAGGTCATTCCTACTCAGCCTGGTGGACTTCTTTGAGAAGGTCACCAAAGCAATGGATGAGGGCAGAATGGTTCACACTGCCTCCCATGACCTGGTCAAGGCAATTGACACAATACCCCACTTGGGCATTGTTGACAACTCAAGATGTTAGGTATAAATGCTTATGTCACCCAGTGGATAGCCAGATGGCTCACAGACAGGACCCAGAAAGTTAGAATTGAGGAATTCACCTCTACAAAGAGGTCAGTACAACAGAAGTCCCTCAGGGATCAGTACTGGGAACCACTATTCTTTGCATTTACTTCTTTGAAGTCAAGGCTAATGTCAATGGCCTCTGGCTGACTAAATTTGCAAATGGTTGCAAATTAGGAATGGTTATAGGATCCCCACTGACACAAATGTACTCTGAGAAGGGCTGACACAGACAAATAACTGATATTAGAGCCATGGACTAAAAGTAAATGCCAAGAAATGCATAATAGTATCCTTTAGGAAGTTATCCACCCCTGGTGACTATCATATTGACAACATACTCATAAGAGTTAATGCAGTAGTCAGGGACTTGGGGACACACATAGACTTTAATCTAACCTTTGACCATCACATGTCTACAGTAGTGAGGAAATCATTCTATGTTGTGCAACTTATAAAAAAGGTATGGCATGTAGGTCCAAGGATGTCATTGTTCCACTGTATTTGACATTCATTAGCCCTATCATTGAGTATAATACTTTCTTTGGTATGTACCTAACCAGGCATATCCAACAATCGGAGTATCCACATAGGTTGCTCACTAAAAGAATACAGGGCATAAGTAACATGTCCTATGCAGAATGCCTCAAGGCCCTGTCCCTGTATTCTGCCTCCTACAAGCTGTTAAAGGGAGATCTATGCCTGACATACAAGACATTGTCAGACCCCAACCCGATGGACCTCCTGCATATCCACAAAATTAACAGTACCTGAATTACCCATTCTAAAGTCTTAAACCTTGTCTGTGATATAAATATTACCTGCTAGAGAGATAGGCATGTATCCCAGAGACTACCCCTTCTCTGGAACAGACTCGCCATTAATGTGAAACAGAGTTCCTCCCTGACCCAATTCAAGTGTAACTTGGACAATTGACTGGTGAACAGGAAATTCAACCCTGGTTTGGTACCTATGTCTCTAATGGACACAAGCAGCTGATAAATGGTTTATCTCTTAGGCACTTGCTTGTAAATGTTTCATTTCCCATGCTCCTGCTTACATTTATCAAGGGTACCAGAACTTGTCAGAGATTTTGGATGCATGGCTAGGCTTAAAAAGACCCTTGTGGTCATTAGCATAGTAAACACCTATGAACACCTATGAACCTATCTTAAATACTAGGTCTAGGGATCTAAACCTGTTCTGCAGCATCAGCAGAACAGTTTGAAGGGACAGGTATATTTTGCAGAGGATATAGTTCCTATGGAACAGACTCCCCTATCCACATAAAACAAAGTTCATCCCTGTCCATTTTCAAGCTCAACTTAGAGCTGTGGATTGGAAACAGACAATTTATACTAGGACTGCCACCCTGTACTTCTAATGGACAGATGCAGCTGCTCCTAAATGCTTTATCCCATGCATGGGTCCCCTCAAATTATCTATAGTATGATCTCAAATATTCTCATTAGGGATAATATATAGTTATCGACCATGGGATGGGTAAGGCCAATCTATAACTAAATGGGATAGGTTACTTCAAGCACATAAAGGGAAACTGGCTAGGTTTAAAATGACCCAAAAGAGCAGCTAGCCAAGCACTTATATATGAACCTTTGAACCTATGTCTGACTCTAGATTAGTAAACATATCATCATATTTATCAGTGATGTTAGGGCATTCTTATACAGGTCTTCTGCATATTCCTGCCACTTCTGAATATCTTATGCTTCTGCTAATATGCCTTATTTGTCTTTTATCATGCCCATTTTTTAATTTGAAGTTTCCCTTAATATTACCAATCTTCTTGACGAGATCTCTTTTCTTTCTCATTCTGTTATCTTCTTCCAGGTCTTTGCACTACTTGTTTAAATATGCCTTATCATTTCTTGCTATTCTCTGAAACTTTGCATTTAGTCTGACATATTTTGCCCACTCCCTCCTGCCAAGCTGTAAACATGCATGTTTTAGCCTTTACAACCTCATCAGTACAATATAAATGGATTGTTTGACTATATTTTAGAAACATGGGGCTTAAAATCAAACTCAATGTCCATAAATATAAGGGTGACTGCAAAATATCCCCACCATTTGAGGCTACACTTATACTGGTAAGCAGAAAAGTAGCCAGCAAATATGTTTGCCTGCTTGGGTTCATTAGGGATCCTGATTCTCTGTCCACGGCACTTAGATACATTTATCACTTGGCTATGTCTGTGTACTGTAAACCCTGGAAACTAAACAAGTCATAAAAATCTGTACAAATTTTCAAAATTTCAGAAAAATAAGAAGTATGGATAATTTTTTTCATGAAAGTAACAGGCTGTACACCCACACCTAACCTAGCTTATGCAAGAATAAGTCACAATATTTCTGTGAAACTATGCCTAGTTTTCCAAAATCCTAGGAATCCAAAGTCCCCAAGTCCCTCACCCACTTTAACCCTCTCTTGATGAAAAGCATGTCATCACTTTGATTTATAGTTTTACAAAACCTGACATCCTCTTATGATATTTATCATTCCAGTCCTCAAGTCCTCACCTCTACAATTTGCCTGCTACTCCTTGTTCTATTAGGAAGTTTTCTTTTGCAATACTGTTGCCAGCTGAATATTGAAATTTGATAGCTGCCACCATTGCCTATTCATTAACTATCATATTAACTGTTCATTTCAAGAATGTTACTTCTCACACTTTGGAAAATCACAGTCATTGAACCCTTGAATAACGGTGAATCCTCTGGTAATGTCAATAATTTCTGTCTTACTGATGTCTTGCCCCACTCCCTAAGGTGCTTAAAAATAATCACATGTACCACTGTTTCAGTTCCTATCAGAATACAATATTCTGATTCTCAGGGCCAGTGCTGACCAGCTGACCAGGACATCACAACGGATCAGCTCCTCACATTTTCTTCCTTTGAACGATCTAATCTTAACTTTGATGTGGCCATTGGTATTCTATTTTGCAGATTTAAAATTGCATTTATTACAGTCAGTCACTCAGTTCTTGTCAACTGTATTGCCTTCTCAGATTCTGCCCTTTGCTAGTTTTCCAGCTGCTCGAGCGACATATATTGGATTGTGGTAGTCTCATTATGCCCCTGATTCTCCTTCTATCTCTTCTGGTATTCCCTAAGAAAACGTATGTCACTGTACCCTATATCAGTTCTTTATAATTAGAGAAGAAGTGTGAGCACTGACAGTTTATATTTTCCTGGTTGCAAAAGTCTACTTTTTCACTACTTTTATAAATGGTGTGACTAAGAATTATAGGCCTCTACAAGGAGAATTCCCTACATTGATATTATTGTCTCCTTTTGCTACCTCATTGACTGCTGACATCAGCACTAGCCTTCAGATCACTCTAGACAAAGTATAGTCTTAGCTAACTGGTTCAGGTCTGTTACTGAACGCCACAAAGATGAAAGCATTGCTGTTCTCTAAACGATTTCAAAATGCTTGTCTGAATTCTTCATTCAAAACATATCAGTAGCATCTGTACATATTTATATTAGTACACAGAATGTTAACCCAAAGAATAGCCTTCTCTAATATTGATCAGTTGTTATTGTTTTCACATGCTGGCACGGTAATGCTCAAGATCCTGCAAGACAGACTGCAACAATATATGGAGTTCATAGGTTCGTACTAGGCTATCGGCCCCAGGGCCTATACAAGCTTAGCCATAACAATTCCCTGGCTATTTCTTCCCACAATACTTACTTTCCTGGGCAGGTCACCTGTCTGGCAGGGTAACTGACGTGAGTTAGTTTGTTTGTGTCTTTCGGCTTTTCCCAGTTAGGGGTCGCCACAGCGGAACTCTGGTCTGCTAATGATTGGTAGTGGATTTTTACGTACCGGGTTACCAGCCCTGACGCACAACCTTCAACGAAGGCACGCCCATTCACGCATGCCTCCACACAGAAGACGCTTTAGCTGAGAATCGAATGGGACAACGTCTTGCTATGAGGCGACAACGCTACTGACATATATTCAATGCAGGTTTAGCAGGGGCAGAAACTAAATAATCAGCATCTGCTTGATAAGACAGAAAGTCAAGCAATTACAGAACAAATACTCATTTCTGCCTTGTTAACTAAAATAATGCCTTTGACTTGAACTACAACATATGTGGCAATGTCTTACAGAAACAGGGAAACCAGGTTACCTCATTTGTCTTCTGAGGAATCTATATGAAGAGCAGGAAGCAATATAAAATAACTGCTTCAAACCTGTCAAACAGTATGACAAGGTCGTGTATCATCATCCTAATTATTTAAGTTATACACTGAATATAACATTCAGAATGCTGGGTTAGGAGAATCAGATGCTCGAATCAGCTTTGCCAGGAGAAATATTAACAGCCTTTCAAACATGCAGACAATATCACTCAGATAGCCAGCTGAAAGTGAAGAAAAGTTGAACAGCCTGTAAATGAAGGTGAAAGGAAAACATGCAAAGCTGATTTGATGCTCAACATAAAAAAAAAAAAAAAAACACCAAAAAACTTACGTCACATATCAGTTCTTTACAATTAGACAAGGATGAAGTAGAAACATTCATAGTTTTTATTTTCCTGGGAGCAAATGTCTCTGCAGATGGTGATTACAGCCATAGAATTAACAAACATTTGTTTCTTGGAAGGAAAGCTGTGACAAATCTGGATACAATTTCAGAGAACAAAGGCATCATATTACAACCAAGTTTCATATAATAAAGGTATTTTCAACTATAGCATATGAGCATGAGAGCTGGATTATAAGCAAGCTTGTAGACTGAAAAAAATCAATGCTTTTCAGATGGGGTATTGGAAAAAAACGTTTGAGAATTTCATACACTGCAAGAAGTTCAAATCCATCAATACACAAGGAAACCAATGCAGAGAGCTCACCAGAAAGTCTGATAGTAAAACTAAACTTTAGATATCCTGGCCATATAATGGAAATACAGGATGTGGGAAAGGTAAAAGGCATAAGAAGAAGGCATGTCAGGGACAAAGATGGATAGACACACCACTGATGTAACAAATCAAAATTTGCAAGAACTTAAGAAATCACTTAAAGACAGGCCTGGTTTATTAAAGCCTTTGAGGTCATGAAGATTCAGACTTGACTAAGTGACTAAATAACAACGCAATAACGAAAGTCTCTTAAAAAATAAATGGTAGCTCACTGGCTCTTATAGGATTGTATTTGCAAAATCATTAATTCTTCCTAGTCTCATTAATGGATCATGTTTTCTAACAAATCTTTCATCTTTTCAGCTCCCTATTCTAAAGAATGTTAACAGGGTGTAAAAGTTTACCTCAGGCTAAATTTCCCATTCCTATAACTACCAGTCATTAAAGTGTTTACATTGGCTAGAAATTCCACATTATCTCAAAATGTTCCAGAATATATCAGTCTTGCTCATTCTGTTGTGTATCATTACAATACATGTCCTGCTATAGTCAGTTTAACTGAGTGGTACTCTCCTGTATGTCAGCTTTGATCCTCTAACCTGTTGTTTACATTCTTCCTTCAATAAATCATTTTAGGACATTAAATACTATGCATCACAAGACACCATTTAGAAAAGATGTGTTTTCATATCTATTTACAAACTGATCTTGCAGTTGTAGCCAGGGTATCACTGACATCACTTCAGTGTTAGTAGTGCAAAAGTTAGCACACTTACCTTTGGTGCAGAAGGCTGTGGGTACTTTTCCCACACCAAGTAGATCAATTGCTGACACTGCGGGGCAGTATAAGGGGGATGCTACACTCCTCAGTGTGCTGTTTTTTTTTTTGATGAGATGTTAAACCGAGACCCCATCTACCTGAGTTGGTGGTAGCGCTGGTGGATGTAAAAGATCCCATGGCACCAATCGAAAAGAGTAGGGGAAGTTCCCAGTTCCCTGACCAAATTTCCCCTAGTAGTACAAATACTGCATCGGGTCTCTGCTGAAAAGAGGCTACTAGCGTAGTGAGACTAACTTAGTCAACAAATGATAAATAAACACATTTTTGTTTCTACATGCTTTAAAGTCATTTAACTCAGTTTTGTTATACAAACACCTCATGGCATTTCTGTGTTGTTTAAAATGCTTTCTACTTTTGATATTATCTATAGTAGAATGTTTGTGTAATGTATTTATCGTGATAAATTTATACATGTAATTCTGCCTGTTTTTATTGCTGTCAAAGAGCCTTTGTACTGCTTAAATATCAGATTAGTAAATAAATAGGAACTTTAGACATAAAGAACTGAATGTGTACTTTCCTCTACTGAAGTAGAACATTTACAACCCTAGTTCTCAGCAAAGAGTCCTGTCTGTAAACAGTAGAATAAGAAGATGGTATCTCTCAGTCTGTCCATATATGTATATATAGTCATTTATTTGTATGATTACTCATTTAAATTTGTTTTCTGAAGTGGAGCACTATTCCAAGTGACCCTATTTCAAGCTCAGCCCAGGAGATTCATGTAATACACATAGTGCAGGAATTTTAAAAAGAACCAAAATAACTTTTACACTTTTGACAATGGCAATCAGATAGCATAATTAAAAGCAACATTGCAATTCAAAGGGAGTGCACATTCATTCAGGAGGTCAACAATGTATGTGATGTAAGCAGACTTACAAATTGCAGTGGGAAAGAGTAGTAGAATTTTACAAATTGAAACTAGTTGAGCAAACAGCTGATGGTGGCGTGCAAGCGAAAAACATGTTTTTACAGTGCAATTATAACTTTGGCTTCATCTTTGCAATAAAAAAGATGTTTATGGTAGGGAGAAACTAAGACAAACCTACTATTTGTAGAATGATACAAGCCTGGAAAATTGGTTGTGTCAACTGCCTGTGTAGGAGTTTCGTATTCAGTTTCACCTTTAACAATGCAGCCATGGCAGTAAATTTCAGAAGGATACTGCTACAGAGAGCTGAGTTTTATTCCATAATCATGTGAGTTTGAGTTACACTACACAATTTTGCATGCTAATGTGACCAGACAAGTCCCTTAACTCATTTACAACGTAGCAGTGTGGAATTTCACATCACTGCATTTCACAGCATGCTAATAATGAAGTGGTGCTCAATATAAAATAGTCAAAATAGCTGGAGCAGATGAAAATGAGCTGGGAAAAGTAACTTGTTACTTTTACTGACAGCATTTATTCTACTTTATAAATCTCCAGAAAATTAAATCATGCAATGGCATGTAATGCTTTTAGTAGTTTAGCAATTCAAATGTACTATGAGTTGTAAAGCACCCTGTGGCAGCCTTCAAAGCTCTATCACATCAGAGTTACTTCCAGAGATGTGCTGAGACTGTGTGAATGCATGCAACTAGTAACACAGAGTTAATCAGATTTGTGCTCCTAATCTGCTCCTGAAAAGAGGCCCCTGTATATAGTGGAATTACTTGGTCGACAAACAAATGAAGTAGACTTCCAGCGGATATGTATGCATCTGTAATCCTTTGTAATTATTTTGTGTGGTAGTGGCTGTAATGGGCTGTTTTGGATTGGCCCATTATTTTGGTAGTCAAACATGAACAAATAAATGGATGACTAAATAAACACAAAAATGGACAGATTAAAACACACACACACACACACACACACACACACACACACACACACACACACACACACACACACACACACACACATACACAGTTTCACAGACAGAAAGTAACTGAAACACCAGAGTTAATGGTAGCTCTAAAGAGTCATAGAGACAGATTTCACAAATCAGTCACCCTACGTGCACCTGTCCTAATAGTTAATAAATTATGGGAAGAATATACAAAGTCTGCTGAAAGTTTTCAGAGTGGCTAACTTAAAGCAAACCTGTATTACATAAATACCATCCTGATTTATTGCTGTGACAAGCAATCGATAAATAAATAAATAAATAAATAAGGGACCATCAGCAATTAGTGTATCTCACTGATATGATAGTCTAATATTTTTCTAAAGTAGGTCAGGTTTCAGTTTTGTAAGAAACTGTAGTTTAGTTGATATTTGAGCCTTTTCTTGACCTACCCCAGTTTAAATGGGTAGCTCTGTCGCCTCACAGTAAGACATTGTCCCGTTCGATTCTCAGCTAGAGCGTCTTCTGTCTGGAGACATGCGTGAATGGGCGTACCTTCGTTGAAGGTTGTGCATCAGGGCTGGCAACTCGGCATGTAGAAATCTACTGCCAATCATTAGCATACCAGAGTTCCGCTGTGGCGACCCCTAACCGGGAAAAGCCGAAAGACACAACAACTATTTATTCTGTTGTCTCACAGATTGAATGCATAGTGTATACTGCAGACTAACAAGCATAGAACCAAATATTGATTGTTTGGGGTCTACCATTCATAAATTAAGTTCACACATTCAGTCTACAATTTTCTTCTTCATTTCCTGGTGCACTTTGTACTTCAAACCCCATATTGCCCCGGCAACCCTAATGCTCTACTCCTTTTGCATTTCAACATTCTTTAAAAGTGTAAGAGGTCACACCACTGACCCATGTTCCAGCTGTGCTTCCTCTGTACATCTCTACATACCAGGAATATGTCCTCATATCTCTCTCTCTCTCTCTTGTCTGTCAGCTCTTTAGTTACCTGGGTGCCTGGACTGTTGTTAAGACATTTTTCAGATAGTATACTATTAAAACCATAATACACAACACAGAGAAGAAGAATATTTTTATTAAATATACTGAGAAATTACAAAGTTAATCAAATACATAAGTATGTAAGTAGAGAGACTGAATAATATTGTGTCACAAACTGCTAGAAACTTCTTTGTACAAGATGTGCATTTAGCCTAATTTATATAATTAACAATGCTGTCAAGGTAAAATGACTGTCCTAGTCTGTGGCAGAATGCAACAGCTCTGCAACTTTTATGTCTATAGACTGATGCAAAATGCAAAAGAAATGTTGAACTAAAATATTATAACCTTATGTAATATGCCGTTAGTAGCTTAAATAATATAGAAGATGAAGACCACAACAGAGCACGCTGCAGTATGGTTTCATTAGATTTACTGTGTGCTTTTCTGATTAATTAATGTGGCAGAGAAACCTCTTTATTTTTGCAGCATACCTCCTAGTTCTGGGGCAGAAAAAGGCTCAGAATGCAATCAACAACGATCAAGAACACCTTATTATACCATTGGCTTACATTCACACTAAATCAGGGCCTTGAAGTGTGGCTTAAATGAACGATCCTTGTGTGCCCGTTTGACAATGCTCTGTATGCCTGAATTGCAAAATAACCTGTATGTACTTTTTCAGTAATGTTAATCCTTTTTTTTTCTCAGTTCTCTTGATTTGTTATAAAACTACAGTGTTTATTTCCATACTATTGTATTGCTTAATCCCACCTCTGCATCATACAGCTTTTGTTTTACTAAATTTGTCCAACTGCCAAAGCTTAAATAAGCATACACATGTGTTTAAGAAAAAATGGATGATGCAGTTCGGTATACATGCCATCCCACAATCCTAATATGCACAATGGGCTTAACATATTAGTTTATTTTTGACTTGATTGTATCCAATAAGTTAATATAAAACAACAACAACATCACCCTTGGATTTGCACCTAGATGTCTGGAATCCTAGATATTTAATCCCTTATTACATGCACTACATGAGTGACATAGTGATTGATGTAAGGCAATTCATTCAATTCCTCTAAGCCTACCCAGACCAGTACCTCAATTTCCATTTATACATTGCTCATTAAATGTAGTTGCTAATCCAAAACCAAGGCATGTCATGTGGAAAGGTATTTTAAAGAAGAAAGCTGGTTCAAAAGTTATCAGTAAGTGCTTACATCCTCTGCTTTCATATACCCCCATTCTGTTTGGAGATATGAATGCCAAACATATCCAGATTAGACACAAGTGTTAAAGACTGCAGGTTTTGCAGTTAGTATTGCAAATATGAGAATGTTACAATGCACTACATTACATCAACCATCTTGATAAAGATATTGCTCACTGTTTGGGAATTTTGGACTTAGTTTCATAGGTAAGTAGTAGGTAATTGATCTGCAGACCTTTTCGAACCTAGCCAAAAAATCCTATTCAAAATATCCCTCTAACCTTAAGGAAGCAAAACAAAATAGACCAGGAGAGAATTTGAGGCTGCCCATCCAATTATCTAGGTTTACCTTGAAGTTGGCAACCAACTGTGCTATTGTGTCATGTAGTGAAAGATTGCTCCAGGATTGTGGCTTATGTTGAGATATGAATCTGTGATGCCAATGTGCCTTATTTAACTGCTCTTTTAAAGGAACCAAATGTTTGATGTATCATTAGTTCTGCGAAGGAACAGGAGAGCAAATAGAGTTGGATCTTTCATTACTGTTCCATCAAACCTAAATCTTCTAAAACTCACATCAGAATAGCTGTTACTGTTTCAGAACAAAGTCTTCTTCAAGTGCACAGAATAAGAAACTCTTGTGAAACTACCAAGGGCACACATGACTTCAGCTGCTTGAAAACATTACAAACGATTTGACTGGCCATCTACTAGATGTACTAATCATCTGTTTTACTTATAACAATGTGTTGTGATGAGTTGGTAGAACTGATGCACTGGTGTGTTTGTTCTTTCACTGGTACGTTAATCAGTTTCCTCTCTACCTCGCTGAACTTACATACTGACATCTGATTTTAATGAGGAAAGCCATGTCCTAATATTTGCATTATGCTTTGTACTGTAGCATACTGAACATTGTGTTTCACTTTGCATAATTAATTTTTGCTTTTCTTCGGACTATACTTGGTTCTGTATATGATAACCTTTGCAGATTTTGTACCACTTTGGTGCCATTTCTGATTTTCACTTGAACTGCATCATTGTTATTTCATAGGATCATAGGAAGTTATTAGGCTAATGGCCCAAAGGCCCTTACAAGCTTAGCCAAATTTTACCTTTGTTACCATGATCAGCACCTATTGCCCCTGTCCAAGAGGGACACAGAAGGGTTGAATTTACGAATACCCATCCAATCGTCCAGATTGTGTTTGAAGAGGGCCAACGAGGTGCTCTGTTTGATGTGAAGTGGGAGTCTATTCCAAAGGTGTGGTAACCTCTGGGAGACAAATCTGTCCCTTCAGCAGGTTCTATTGAAGTCACATACCAAGTTTAGGTCTTCAGAGCGAGTAAGCCGTGTGCCATTTGACTTGCGGATGTGCAGCATTAACAATAAAGAGGGGTCAGAAATCACCTTATATGCAAGGCAGAGATCACCTCTGAGTAGTCTGTATGAAACAGAATAAAGTGACAGTGATTTCAACCAATCCACATAGGATAGCTGCTGAAGACCTTGAATTTTCTTTGTGAGGAACCTTGGTGGTCTCTCTCATTGTTGCAGGTGCTTTGAAAGGTATATGCCAAAAGGGGGTGTTGTCCTCAATTGTTGGCCTAATGAGTGAAGAGTACAGGAAGGTAATAACTTAACTTTTTCTCGAGACAATTCCATTACTTATGAGGTCAGCCATATAGAATGCCCTTCTTACCACTCTGGAGACGTGGTAATCAAGGGCAAGGTTGCTGTCAACCTGAGTGCACAGATCTCTCACCACTGAATGTGTACTTTGGGTATTGCCATTGATGTGGTAATTTGCAGGAACATTGCTCTTGTCGAAAGGAATGGTAATACATTTTTTTACATTGAGTTTGAGGCCATGACTTTGGCACCAATAATTTGTTTGCGTAAGACCTTCTTGAAGGATGTTGACATTGTTTGGAGATTCTATAACTCCATGCAGTTTGTAGTCATCAGCAAACTTTGTCATCCACAGTCCCTTGGTTTTAGCTTGTACTTCAGAGAAATAGATTCCAAACAGAAGAGGTCCCAGGATCGATCCCTGTGGAACACCACTAGTAACGGGTCTGCAGTTGGAGGTGGATTCCCCTATTTTGACTGTATGGGTTCTGTCAGAGAGCCAGTTCAAAACCCACTTTACAATGTAAGGGTTGATGTCTAGCTGGGAGAGTTTGTCAATGATCCCTGAGTGAGGGATAGTGTCAAATGCCTAGGTAGGCTGTATGCACAGATTTCCCCTTGTCCAGGGCCCTTGTGACTGTCTCAAAGAAGTCCACTAGGTTTAACAAGCATGATCACCCCTTGACAAATCCAAACTGGGTAGGATCTAGTGTTTGGAGATGACCTATATCTCTCCATGCCTTGCAAATAACACCAGTCAGGCTAATAAGTCTGTAGTTCCCGGGGTCAGTAGAAGTACCATCTTTGTGCAGGGGAATAATGGTGGCTGTTTTCCATTCAGCTGTGATGAAGCCGGTGCTTAGACTGTGATTGAAAAGAATAGCCAGTGGTGAAGCTATCTCTTGTTTGAGCCCATGTAGGATGCAGTCTGGGATGTTATCAGGTCCCATAGATGCTATGTTTTTCACCTTAGAGAGGGTGCTTATGACCTGCTCTTTAGAGATACAATGTAGGGGACAGGTAGTAGGGATGTCTTAAAGTACATGTGGTGGGGATGGGGGGGTGAAGTTTTCACTGAACCTGTTGGCTAGCCTGTTAGCTATGTCTACCGGCTCAATGTATGTGTTACCAATAACTACCAGTTCAGCGCAAATCTGAGCCTTATCTTTTAGGTTACGGATGTTACTAAAGAATTCCTTATGGTTGGCCTTGGTTGAGGAAGCTAACTTGGATTCATAGTTTACCTTGGAGGACTTTACAAGAAGTCTTATTTGCTTATTTAATCTGGGAGGGTGGTGTCTCCATTTTGAGTGCGATCTTCTCCTTAGTGTATAATAAGTCCCTGTCTACACTAGAAAGAATATATTCCTTGCTAGGCCAGCTAGTGCATGTGTGTGTGTGTGTGTGTGTGTGTGTGTGTGTGTGTGTGTGTGTGTGTGTGTGTGTGTGTGTGTGTGTGTGCGTCAGGATCTTATCACACTATACCATAGAGTGTGGCTGGTACTATGATCCAGTGCCCCACACCCCAAGAGCAAAAAAAAAGATATTCCTTCTACCAGCACACAAACACACCCCCTGCCCCTGCAATTCAGGTCATGTTTCTGTGCCCTGCCTTTAACTCTCCTTCAATATATTTAAAAATAATAATAACTTATTTCTCATTTTAAACTGTTACAAACAGTTGCTACAATTTATGCTCAAGTTTTGGTTAAAAAAAAAGAATTTTCTTTTTTAACTTTTGAACTGTAGCAAATTGCTTGCTACAACGTAGCATGCAGGTTGCTGCAGTTTAGATCACACACTGAGCACTACAGTGCTCAGGTTTGACTGCAAATTCAATATCGCTTTTTAAAAGTTGGTGTTGCATTACAGATTGGTATTGGCTGATCACGCTCCCAACAGGAGGACAGTTGCCTCTCTTGCCCTACCCTAGCTACATTACCGAGTGATACCATAAATGTATGTCACATTTGCTCTTTCTCACTGTTATTCGGTGGCAGAATTCAGCTCATCTTGTGACTGATTACAGTTTACCTTACCCACACTTTACTCCAATATGTTTATTTTTTTCAAAGTAGCCAGTCCCAGTTTCAGAACCTAAGGGCAACCTGGGGGTCTTGGCTATCACAATCAGCCTGAGAATTCACTTTTTTTGGACCTACCTGATCACTCCCCCCTCCCCATTGCGATCCCTTAGTTTTGCCCAAGGGGTGAGCATGCATTGGGGCTGTGTAGTGCATCACTCTGCTACTACGGCATCTCAGTCAAGCCCACCACCTATTTGCTCTCTTTGGACCATGTCACTCCCAGAACAATGTCTCCAGTCTCCACTAGGGATTGTCGCAGGGAACGCCCATCTAACCATTCATACCCCAGAATGGAGACATTCATCCCTCCCCTGCCGCTCTATCATTTCCCAAGCAGCTGCTAATTGAGTCTGGGTTGGCTAGACTGTAGTGAGGGCTTTATCCATATGCCACTGAGCAGCTTACTCCAGTATGTTTCCAGTAAGTTGGTGTCTTCCTTAATGCCTGAACACTTAGTCAGAGGCTTTGTAGAAAACAAAAGCTGCATTTCCTAAACCAAAATAATGTTTGATTGCTCATACTAAGGTGTATTCAGTGTTATATTTTCCTAATTTTTTACTTTATGGCCATCTTATAAGTATTATAAATTGCTGGGATGTAACAATGAGAAAACTTATAATTTTTTTAGCAGCAACTATTAGCTTTGTAACCTGGCTGAATGCAGCAAGAGAAATGCCACCCAAAGTCATTATGTAAATGAGATCATTTGAAGAATCTAGACTGCGGTCGTAAAACAGTGCTTACTAGCAAAATCTTTTAGGTTATAACCCCAGAGTAGGAATATAAGGAGGTTCACTGGCTTATTTTTGTCTTTATTTAATCTATTTTCTTTCTTTGGCCCTTCTACCCTAACCAACAAGCTTTTCCCAGACTGCACCACTAGCCTGTGGGTCCATTTGTTTCCTTCTGGGTAACAGCCCTTCAACCCACTCATTGCTATGTGAGTAAGAGGTGGACACTGGGTGTGGTGCCATCACATGTATTAGATTGTTATCATTTTTTTTGGTTTAAGCCCTATTTCCCCTGCCCATGCTCAGTACAGTTCTTGTTGGGGCACACAAAAACATTAACAAAGGGCTTTCACTTTCACAAGTGACAGAATGATCCAGCTTCCATACCAGGAAAAGTAATCAGATAATTTTGTTTGGTCTCCACTACAGAAATTGTTATCTAGTGCACAACTAGATATGCCTCATACCTTCCCAGAGTTACGGAGGAGTAAGCTAAATCTTTTTGCTCCTCCATTATCCCATACCAGCTTCAACAGTTACCCAACCTGCCGATCAGACTCAGACCATCAGGGTCATAGTGAGGGATTATCCTTCTGCACTAATGTAAATGGCTATTTACAGAGCAAGACTTCCTGAGTAGTAGGTCCTATGGCAGCACCAGTAGTCTTAGTTTTGTCAGAAGCTGAAAAGGTCAGTAGCAGGTTTCTACTTCATATTGCATGTGTTGTCTTCCATTCTTCACCACATATAACTATGAACTTATTCTCTATGTAAAATCTTTGACTTGTGTTCTTGTTTTGAAGACAGATTAATATTGAATAAAGATGTGCATCTGCTGCTGTGATATAGATAATGTGTACTTGCTTATATGTGTATATATTTAGCTAACTGTTGTATAAACAAACAAATATGCATTGTGTAGTGTGGTTACTGAATGTTAAACTTTTATTTTGTTCAGAAATCTCAGACCACACCTCTCAATTGTCTAGTATTTGCCAGAATATATTTAATTTTACACTGAAATTACAGGGTGCCATGAAATTCTGTGAAGTCCATTTGAATGATATATTTTTTGAAGTTTACATTGAAATCTCGGACCAATGTGCTTTTCAGACGCTAGGTCATCAGCCTGCTATCAGCAACAGTTTTCACAAACTCTCACCAAGACAATACTGATACAGTATATAAACTGAATTTATATAGCATATATCATGGACAGAAGTAGGTTAAAAATGAAAAAAAAAAGATAGCTGGGTGCACAAGACCCAGGATAAAAAAGTGCCCAATCCTGGTAGGCACACTGGTGTCAGGACTGGAAAAGATAACAGTGTAGAATCCTTGAAATACAGAAACATTCCTACAATGGGTCCAGGGCAGGCCCAGTGGGAGGATGGCCCCCCATTGTAGAAAGAAGTAGTAGCCCACAAAATTAGAAAAACTAATAGGCAAAAGAAGAACCATAAAGACAATAAAGTGTACTATTGAGGTTATGATAAGAAAGAAATTATGTATTGTTACTATTATGCAAAAATCCCAGAATTTCCAGAGACAATATATACAAAATGATTACGAGAGAAATTAGTGGAAAGAAAAATACTTCCACAAGAAAAACTATCAGAAGCTTCAAATAAAAAATTGTACTCATTAATATAACAGATTTGTGAAAAACAGTATATAGATCAAGAAACTTTGATCTGTTTGGAAAACGAAGCATCTGAGGAAGTGCAAAATATAACCAACAAAACCTAGAGATTTTTGAAAAGTATAAAAAAAGAAATGGACATGGAAAAAAAAGATTTGATATGGTGCAATATTTATGCAAAGGAGAAGGCCAAATTTATCAATATAAAGAAAGCAGCTCCAAAGATATTCAAAGAGAAATACAGGCAAAGGCATCCAGATATGGAAAATTTCACAATAAACAAATAATATCACAAAGAGGGAATGTAGAAAAGATTAGTAAAGTAGAACTTTAAAAAAGTAGAAGTTGAAGTTAAGGAGTGCCTGCAAAGTGAAGGATTTGGTGTAGAAGATCTAACACAGGTTACATCACAGCATGATGGAGTGAGTCCCCAAAGTAAGGAGAAACAGGAAAGGCAAGAGACATCTGAAGAAGAAGTATAGACTGGGAAAGAAAAAGAGATTTAATATAGTGTAATATTTATGCAAAGGAGAAAGCAAAATTAACCAATACAAAAAGAGCAGCACCAAAGATATTTGAAGAGAAATGCAGGCACAGCAATCCAGACATGGAAAACTTTACAATACAAAAAATAAGAAGACAAAGAGGAAAAGTGGAAAAGGAGATTAGTAATGGAGAAGTTAAAAAAATAGAGACTGAGGTTATGGAATACCTGCGAAGTGAAGGATCCAGTGTAGAAAATCTAATTCAGAAAGCACCACAACAGGATAGAGGAATGGATATCCAAATTAAGGGGAAAACAGTAAAATGGGAAGTAATTGGTCAGGTGCCATATGAAGATATTTTAGAGCCTTCCACAGGAAACCAGAATAAACGCTCACTTGAAGCTGGACAGCAAAGGAAGGAACAGGAAATTGTTGAAACTGATGCAGTCAATGTTGAGGAATGATAGGCTAGTGAGTTCCCATGTGACAGAGCAACTGATGGCACAGGATGAAATTGAAGAGAATGTGCCACAGGAAGATGCTATAGAACTTTCTATAGGATGCCCTCTGGAAATGGAAAACAAAAAAATGTGCCCTCAGTTTAGAAGAAAATGAGCTAAGAGAAGAGTTGCTTGATTTAATAGACATAGATAGATATATTAAGATCAATAAAAGAAATAGACTGCAGAAGGTCAATAAAACCCAAAAAGTCAGAAGTTTGATAAAACAAATGAGCACAGTAATTAGGACTGTCCATAGAGATCCATGCAATATAACAGAAGCAAACAGGATATATTACTGTGCAGCTAAATTAATAACTGATAAAGTTCTACCACAAGAATACAAGGTAGTGAGGAAAAGGAAGGGGAGAAATCGAATACCATCATGGAAGTATCGAATATAGAAAACTATAAAGCAATTAAGACAAGAAGTGTCACTGCTAGAAGAATATAGAAGCGGGAACAGATCAACAAAAATAATAAGAAAGATAGACATGATAAAAGCCATGCGCAGTATTAGAACAGCCCGGGATCTATCATGCACTATCACAAATAAACTAAAAACCTCAGCACAGGCAAAAAAACTTAGAAGATACACAGATAAATATAAAAGAAAAGTACAAAATAAGCAATTTATTGATGACCCAAAAAAGATTTATAGAGAAATGGGAAACAAGGTAAAGGGAATTGAAAGACCACTAAAAAAAGAAGAAATAGATACATTTTGGAGAAGTATCTATGAAGATCCTGTGGAACTTAAGATGCTAAATGGATAGAAGAATTAAAAGAAAGATAAGAAGTTTAAAGGTACAGGATATGCAATGGGATGAAGTAACAGCCAGAGAGATTGAAACAAAGTTAAGAAAAGCCTCTAATTGCAACCCCCCTGGCCCAGATGCAGTACCTAACTTTTGGTTAAAAGTATTAACATCTTTGCACAAAGGTTTATCCATGAGTAAGGACTATTTATATGCGCACCCTGAATAGACACTAACATGGTTAACAACAGGAAAAATAATGCTCTTACTTAAGAGTGAACCTGCAAGCTACCCTAAAAATTATAGACCAATAACTTGTCTTGCAATGACGTAAAACTGTATACAGGAATTGATGCTGACAGAGTTTATAGTCATCTAGAAGAAAACTCAATTATGGCAGTAGAACAAAAGGGCAATAAAAGAAAGTCATGTGGCACAAAGGATCGTTTGCTGTTAAAGTCATAGTGAAGAACTGTAAAAAGAGGAAGAATCTAAGTATGGCATGGATTGACTACAAAAAGGCATTTGATAGTATCCCACATTCATGAATAAAAGAGTGCTTGGAAATGTATAGGATACATCCTACACTGATTGAATATATTACAATGACCATGAAACAGTGGTAGGCCACTTTGCAATTAAGCCATGATAAAGGACAAATTATTATCCCAGGGATAAAAGTTCAAAGGGGGATATTCCAGGGTGACTCTCTGTTACCTCTGCTACTCTGCCTTGCCCTTAACCCACTAAGCTGTCTACTTACCAGCTTAGGCCATGGCTATAATTTGGCTCCTAGAAAACAACAAAGTATAAAGACTTCACATCTTCTCTTTGTTGATGATTTACAACTGTATAGCTCATCAGATGAGGAACTGAGAGCACAACTGCAAATTGTCAAAACTTCTTCAGATGATATAAAAATGTCATTTGGTCTTGATAAATGTGAAAAGCAACCTTTAAAGCAGGAAAACAGCAGCACTAGAAAAACATCAATTTGGGACAAAAGACAACTGTAGCAAGGGAGAATGTATAAATATTTGGGAATTGATGAAGGATCAACAATAAAACATGTGTGACATACTAATGGCAGAAGGACTGTAAACTGAAAAGCATAGTAATGTAGCAAGATTGTTAGACTGGGGATTCTGCAAATATCATGGTATTGAAGTGGCTGAAAAACACTGGAAACATGACCCACAAAGCATAATAGAAAATGATTAAGTTTACATCACATGGGATCATCCATTACCAACAGTTCAAAAGATAGATTCTAGAAATCCAGATATACTGTTCCATGAAAAGAAGACAAAAGTAGCATCGGTCATTGAAATCATCACACCCAGTGACTACAGTGTCTTGTGTACAGAGAGACACAAAGTCATAAAATATCAGGATTTGCAGGCAAAAATGAGAACAATGTGGAAGAAAGATACCCAGACAGTCCCAATAGTAGTAGGAGGAATGGGTCTTATAAAAAATAATCTACAATTGTATTCAGATATGTTACCAATACATGTAACTCCATACGAATTGCAGAAGACGTATTAATGGGCACATTGCGGGTGCTGCGAAGAGCACTTCTGGCTGACATCAAAGATTGGAACAATACTAATTTCATGAACTTCAATCATACTTTGACTTAGGCATGGGGTCCATTCCCATCATGGTATTAGAAACCCAAAAGATTTGTTGAAATTGAAAAAATGGGAGATGTTGGGGTCCAAATGGAGAGATGATAAGTCAGCAATCAAAGGAGAGTAGTTTTGCTGAAAGTGAATTCATCCTCAAGTCTTGGTGAGTACCTTCATGAGGAGGACCCTGTTTTTCACTAAATCTTACCAAGACGACAGTGATGTATAGACCGTATTTTATATAGCATATATCATGGACAGACGTAGATCAAAAATTAAAAAACATAGCTGGCTGCACAAGACCCAGGATAAAAAAAAGTGCCCAATCTTGGTAGGCACACTGGTGCAAGGATTGGAAAAAATAACAGTGTAGAATCCTCAAAATACAAAACATTCCTACAATGGGGCGAAGCCAGGCCCAGGAGAAGGATGCCTCCCCTGTTGTAGAAGAAAGTAGCAATCCACAAAAATCACAAAAACTGATAGGCCAAAGAAGAATCATAAAGACGACAGAGTGGACTATAGAGGATAAGAACGAAATTATGTATTGTTACTATTATGCAAAAAACCTAGAATTTCTAGACACAAGAGATACAAAAAGATTAAGAGAGAAATGAGGGTAAAGAAAAATACTTCCACAAGAAAAACTGTCAGAAGCCTTCAATAAAAATGTATATTCATTAAATTAACAGATTTGGGGAAAATATTATATAGACCAAGACAATTTAATCTGTTTGGAAAAGAGAAACATCTGAGGAAGTGTGAAAATATAATCAACAAAACCTAGAAATTTTTGAAAGTATAAAAAAGAAACATGGACATGGGAAAGAAAGGGAGATGTGATATGGTGCAGTATTTATGCAAAGCTAAAAGCCAAATTAATGAATACAAAAAATGCACCCCCAAAGATATTCAAAGAGAAATACAGGCAAAGGCATCCAAATATAGAAAATTTCACAATAAAAAAATAATACACATAGAGGGAATGTAAGTAAAAAAATAGAAGTTGAAGTTATGGAATGCCTGTGAAGTACAGGATTTGGTGTAGAAGGTCTAATGCAGGTTACATCACAGGATAATGGAACAGGTCCTCAAAGTAAGGAGAAACAGGAAGATCAGGAGACATTTGAAGAAGAAATATTTGATATGGTGTAATATTTATGCAAAGGAGAAAGCAAAACTAATCAAAACAAAAAGAGCAGCACCAAAGATATTTGAAGAGAAATACAGGCAAAGGAATCCGGACATGGAAAACTTTACAATACAAAAAAATTAGAAGACAAAGAGAAAAAGTGGAAAAGAAGATTAGTACTGAGGAAGTTAAAGAAACAGAAACTGAGGTTATGGAGTACCTGTGAAATGAAGGATTCAGTGTAGAAAATCTAGCTCAGAAAACACCACAGCAGGATAGAGCAATGGACACCCAAATTAAGGAAAAAACAGTGAGATGGGAAGCAACAGGTCAGTTGGCATATGAAGATATTTTGGAGCCTTTCCCAGGAAACCAGTATAAACATTCACTTGAAGTTGGACAGCACAGGAAGTAACAGGAAACTGTGGCAACTCCAACACAGTTAATGTTAAGGAGTGCTGGGCCAATGAGTTCATAAATAACAGAGCAATGAATGACACAGGATCACAGGATGAAATTGAAAAGAATGTGCCACAGGAAGATGCTACAGAACTTTCTATAGAATGCCACAAAATGGAGAACAAAAAATGTGCCCTCAGTTTAGAAGAAAATGAGTTAAGAGAAGAGTTGCTTGATTTAATAAAGATAGGTAGACATATTAAGATCAATGAAAGAAATAGACTGCAGAAGATCAATAAAACCCCAAAAGTTAGAAGTTTAATAAAACAAATGAACACAGTAATTAGGACTGTCCATAGAGATCCATGTGATATAACAGAAGTAAACATGATATATTACCGTGCTGCTAAATTAACAACTGATAAAGTTCTAGCATAAGAACACAGGGTAGTGAGGGAAAGGAAGAGGAGAAATCGAATGCCATCATGGAAGTATTGACCAGAGAAAACTATAAAGCAATTAAGACAAGAAGTGTCACTGTTAGAAGAGTATAGAAAAGAGAACAGATCAACAATATACTCAGAAAGAGAGACGTGATAAAAACCAATGCACAGAATTATAATGGATCAGGATTTATTGTGCACTATTGCAAATAATAAACTAAAATATCAGCACAGGCAGAATAACTTAGAAGATACATAGATAAATAAAGGAAAAGTACAAAATAAGCAATTTATTGATGACCCCAAAAAGTCCTATAGAGAAGTGGGAAACATGTAAAAGGAATTGAAAGACCACCCAAAAAAGAAGAAATACATACATTTTGGAGAAGTATTTATGAAGATCCTGTAGAACATAACAAAGATGCTAAATGGACAGAAGAAGTAAAAGAAATTATAAGAAGTTCAAATGTGCAGGATATGAAATGGGATGAAGTAACACTCAGAGGGATTGAGACAAAGTTAAGAACAGCCTCTGATTGGAAAACCCCAGGCCCAGATGCAGTACCTGACTTCTGGTTAAAGCTATTAACAGCTTTGCATGAAGATTTAGATACGAGTAAGAACTATTTATATGTGCACCCTGAACAGACACCAAACTGGCTAACACCCGGAAAACAATGCTCTTACTTATGAGTGAACCTGTAATCTACCCTAAAAATTGTAGAGTAATAACTTGCCTTCTGATGATTTATAAACTATACGCTAGAATTGATGCCAACAGAGTTTATAGTCATTTAGAAGAAAATTCAATCATGGCAATAGAACAAAATGGTAATAAAAGAAAGTCATATGGAACGAAAGATCATTTGTTGCTAAATAAAGTCATAATGGAGAACTGTAAAAAGGGGAAGAATCTAAGTATGGCATGAATTGACTACAAAAAAGCATTTGACAGTATCCCACATTCATGGATAAAAGAGTGCTTAAAAATGTATAAGATATACCCTACACTGATCAATTACATTACAGTAACCATGAAACAGTGGCAAACCACTCTGCAATTAAACCATGATAAAGGAGAAATTATTATTCCAGTGACTAAAATTCAAAGGGGGGATATTCCAGGGTGACTCCCTGTCACTGCTGCTGTTCTGCCTTGCCCTTAACCCATTAAGCTCTACTTAACAGATTAGGTCATGCATGTAATTTGGCTCCCAGAAAGCAAAAACATGTAAAGACTTCTCATCCTCTCTTTGCTGATAATTTAAAACTGTATACTCATCAGATGAGGAACTGAAAACACATTTACAAGTAGTCAAAACTTTTTCAGATGATATAAGAAAGTAATTTGGTCTTGATAAATGTGCAAAAACAATCTTTAAAGCAGGAAAGCTGCAGCACCAAGAACAAATCAGTTTGAGGCAAGAATGTGATATAAAAGAAATTGAGCAAGAGGAAGTGTATAAATATTTAGGAATTGATGAAGGGTAACAATAGAACATGAACACATGTGAATAAAACTTAGAAAGGAATATTTTAGAAGACTTAAATTAATCCTGAAAACAGTGTCGACATCTAGGAACAAAATTCAAGGTATAAACCAGTTTACTCTTCCTGTCTTAACTTACAGTTTTGGAATGACTGAGTGGCCCTTAAAGGTGTTGCTCAGATTAAACAGGAAAACAAGAAGGATGCTTCATGTTCATCCAATGATTTATAAAAATCACTGCTTGCCAAGATTATATATTCCCTGTTCCAAAGGAGGGATGTGCCTCTTTGAAACTGATTACATATATAGATCTGCAATTGTGGGACTGCACACATATCTGCTGACCTCACAAGACCCAAATGTAGTGAAAGTTTTGAAACATGAGGAGAATACATCTAAGATGACTTCCTTGCTTAGTCTAGCAAAAGCAAAAACACAAACTGCCAACGCAAAGTTAATGCAAAAACAAAGAATAACTTTCCCTCTTCTACCTCACCAACATTCTGCTTCTCCTGAAATTTTCACTAACTTCCTGTCTAGGAAGTTAGTGAAAATTGCAGGAGAAACAGAAATGTATTTTATTCTTTGTTGATGTTTTCCTCATTTACAAAAATCTTGAGGGAGTTGGTCTTTAGATTTTGGCCAATTGTTAAATGACATGAGAGTATGGGTGAAATTTTCCCAGAAACAATAACTTTTTCCTCACAGTAGGTTTCTCAGTTTAAAGGAATTATTGAAAATGAGTAAATGTCACAAAGGTAGCAGACAAGTGGGAACTTACCCCTGTGGGAGATGTAAGGTATGTGACTGGGTCAAAAATCTGGCAGGCACTGTAATTAATGGTAAGAAACATAAGGCTATGGATTTTTTCAATTGCAGTACTTGTGGAGTGATATATATCGCAGGTTGTGGCTGTGTATCTATTAACTGGTACATTGGGCAGACAAAAAGGATGGTGAAGAAGCGAATAATGGAGCACTTGGGGGACATAAGAAATGGGAGGTTAGATAGCCCAGTTGCCCAGCATTTTCACTCTGCACATGCTGATCAAACTACTTGCTTCTTTTTTCAGTGTTTTGGCCAAAGCACATTCCACACAGGGGGTAGACTTTGTGCAACTTTTACTGAAAATGGAAACAAAACATATTATTAATTATAAGACTCTTTGGTCCAATGGGTTAAATTTAGAGTTAGATTTGAACATATAAAACATAGTTTTCCTTTCTGTGAACACATTCCGGTATATTTAAATATATTTTTTAAAAATATAAACATTTTTCAAATGCATTACAACTGGGATCATATGTAATGTTTTTTATTGATGTTGAATTTTGGTGGGGGAATGCTCTGGTTGTTCTGCTTCTTTAATGTTTAAGTGTTAATATTTCATACTTAAAACATATTTAAAATGCATTGAAATGTATTTAAAATGTTGAATTGAATGCATTTTTTGGTGGGGTTGGATTGAATTGCATGTATTTTAGAAAACTGCATATAATCGATTTATTGGATAATTGTAGTTAATAGAAATTCAAGGCTATCTGAAGGATGTAATTGTTTCCTGGAAGGCAAACAACCGAGGTACAAGGAACATCAGTAAATGTTGTGATAGCTGTGGACCATGGCTCTGTTGTTTTTATTATTAGTCTAGCAGAAGCATATCAGCGTCAAGCAGGAATGGAAATTAAACCAGAGGTAGATAAAAATCAGGCAACAAGTGAATGTGCCAAAAAAACAAAGAAAGACTATAAGGTAAAGGATCAGATGAGAAGGCAAAACATGTGAAAATGTATAAAGTTGCAAGTATAGAAAACTCCTAGAAGTACCTCATGTTGATGAAGATCAAATGCAGGAATGGTTAAGGAGAGGCAAATCCAAACCAAAAGATTAAAGGTTAATAATGGCAGCCCAAGATAGTGGGCTATTTACACGTTGATTTACAAAGTCCATTGAACATGAGGGAGAAACAGACAAATGTAGCTTTTGTAAAACAGAATTGGAAACAGTCTCTCACCTTGTTGCTATTTGTTATATGCTAATAGCAGAAGGACTGTATACTGAAAGGCATAATAATGTGGCAAAACTGTTGCACTGGGGATTGTGCAAACATTATTATATTAAAGTAGCTGAAAAACGCTGAAAACATGAGCCACAAAGCATCATAGAAAATGATGAAGCCTACATCACATGGGATCACCCATTATCTAAAGTTCAAAAGATAGATGCGAGAAAACCAGATTTAGTAGTACATGAAAAGAAGACAAAGCATTGATCATTGAAATCACTACACCCAGTGACTACAGTGTCTTGTGTACAGAGAGACACAAAGTCATAAAATATCAAGATTTGCAGGCAGAAATGAGAGCAATGTGGAAGAAAGATACCCAGACAGTTCCAATAGTAGTAGGAGCAACGGGTCTTATAAAAAATAATCTACAATCATATTTAGATATGTGACCAATACATGTAACTCTGCACACATTGCAGGAGGAGTCATTACTGGGCACATTGTGGGTGCTGTGAAGAGCACTTCTGTCTGACTTCAAAGATTGGAACAATACTAATTTCATGAACTTTAGTCATACTTTGACTTAGGAATGGGATCCATTCCCAACATGGTATTAGAAACCCAAAGCATTTGAAGAAAATAAAAAAAGATAAAATAATATGTAAATATTCTGATGTCAAACATAAAGTCTGACAGCCCACAAATCCTGTGTAATATAAATGCAGTACTGAGGATTGACCTACAAAACTAAAATGCCTATATCCAACATAAACTACTGCTTTAAAAGAAGAATGTGTACTATTTTACTCACAAATCAGAGATGTCATTCAGCCACAAAAAGAATGTATTCTTCTTGCAATAAATGAAAATTAGATTATGCAGGCTACAAGAAAAACAAACCCAGCTGTTTTCAAGCAATACAGAAGAAATAGCAATATATATATATATATATATATATATATATATATATATATGTGTGTGTGTGTGTGTGTGTGTGTGTGTGTGTGTGTGTGTCAAACAGTTTATTGCTAAAATCATAACAAATTGTATTTATTTACCCTTTGTTGACCAAATTAGTCCTACTAAGCTAGTAGTCTCTTTTTTTTTTGGTTGGGGGGGGGGTGACCTGGGATGGTATTTATAGTATTAGGGGAAGTTTGTCAAGGGCATCAGGGAACTTTCCCAACTCTGTGGAGATCTAGATGGTACAGGGGGCTCTTATAGCACCAAGGAATAGGCCTAAGAGAAACAGGAGCATGGAGGTGGAGAGAAAAGCTATGGAGATCTTGGAGGTGGAAAGTGAGAATTTGGAGAAAAAATTGTTCAATATGGAGCTTCAGAATGTAAACAAAGATTCCTGTATAATGGATATTACAAATGAGCAGCATTTAACTGTTTCCTTGGAGAAAGAAGTGAGTCTGTGGAAGGGGTGCAGATAACAGAGCTTTGGTTAGCAGGGTTTGCAGGTGATGTTCTATTAAAATAATCAAGCAGGATGATCCAGGTGACAATTCTGATATTTCATGAGGTGAAATGGATGATAACTTTTTTGGAAGTACACAGGATATGGAAAAAGAAACAAGTGAAGTGGCAGCAGAGAATGCAGCAGTAAAAAGGTATGCAGCAGTGACAGAAAGTGAAAGAGGAAAGCAGCAACAAACTGATATGGGGTCTGGTTTTGTGGCAGCAGATATTGGAGCAACTAAAACACATACAGCAGTGACAACAGACAAAAAAGGAGAGCAGCAACAAACTGTAAGTAAAACTGTTTTTTTTTTTTTTTTTTAAAGAGAAGACCAGCTATGAGAATAAGAACAAAAAAATGACATTACAATAGATATTAGGTATGGAACAATTTGGTAACTGTTCTGGGTTTTAAAGCTCACAACATTTGGTCTTCTATATATATTGAGACATAGACTTTTGTGACTTAATGTTTGAAACTGATGGACTGATGATGACATTTCTGGAATTGTGTTACAAAAAGATGGGCATTTTTCTGTGGGGCAATTATCGGTTTTCTGGTGTTAACTTTAATTTAAAAAAAAAATTACTTTATGGTTTAGAACTGATGAACTGGAGGAAGAGGATGTTAAAATACATGCAGGGTTGATGTGAAGCTGTTGATAATATTGTGAAGTTGGAAATTGTTTTGAAATGTGAAAACAACATAGTAAAATACTTGTCAAGTGTTATGTTTGTGGTTAGTCATAGAAGGACATTAAGAAATGCTAGCCAGCCTAAATCATATTTCTTTTGTGGAGACTTTTCTCATTTAATTAATGATTGTGACAAGGAACAATGTAACCATTGTGGGGAGAAAGGTCATACTGCAATAAGGTGTGTGCCTCAATGTGGGTCGTGTAAAAAATGAATACTTTTTGATGGCTTGTCAATAGCAAACAGTAAACAATGAAAAAGAAATGATAAGGGAAGGAAACATACACAAGGAAGGACAAGAGACTGGTGGAGAGGGTGAAGGAGGTGAGGATGAAACTGTAGAAGAAAAATATATAGAGGCGAAAAATGTGGAAACTTGAGACTGCATGCAGGAAAAGAAGTCAGGGGAAGGGATCAATACTAATATTTTTTGAAGTTCTAGTAAGTAAAAAATCTGATTCTGAGGATAAGGGTTATTTGTACATAAACACAGGAAAATATTAAATTGGGGAAAGAGTAAAAGTAAGACAAGGAACATTTAAATATTTCCCATAAACTTAAAAAGAAGGAAAAGCAACAATTTCAGAGTACTTTCAATAAATGTGAACTGTATTATTAACACGAGGAAAAGGCTACAACAAACCTGCAGACCCTTACATCACCTTGGACAAGATTATGGATCACCATACAGGCTGTGGCCTGCATCTCGTCTTGGGATTGGTGCTACTGTTTTGCTTTTGGTAAGATAAGCAAAGGTGCACTGTAGCCCAGCAGAGTGGAGCTGTGGTGAGACCAACATTAGTAGTAGTCAAGCAGTAGCCATTAAGGTGACTCCCTTCTTTTCATCATTCTTGACAAGTTAATTCTTTCTTTTCAGTAAGTACTGCTTGATTTGCTTCTAACTTCAGAATATGTGCCTAACCACTTTATCCATAAATCATTAGGCTCTACTTATAAGCTTCCTCTCAAGTGATTGGCAGAGCCCTATATAGCCACACACACCTTGAGTTGACATTTTTCCTGTAAAAGTACCATTGAAATTTTACCAGTACCTAGTTGTACACAGACAACTAGTTTGCAGTGACAAGCACTGCCCAAAAAGTTGCAAACTAGATACATCTAACATTACTTTATATTCTCACTCCAAATGTCTAATCAATAAAAAAGAGTTTGTTGCCATGGATATGAACTTTTCCACTATTCCATTACCACTTTGGTGGATATGGGCATCCTGAGGCAATAAAGAAATTGCCTCATGTTTACTGGCAACCAATTAATTCTCAATCAAACTGATAAGGTATGTGAGAGATGTAGATATATAATTCACTGGAGGCAAAGCATTCACATAAAAGCACTCCTAATGTCAATAAGGTTGTCAGTAGTACACATGCTGCACCCATCACACACAGTTCAAACAGACACATAGACCCATATATGCTGAGGTACTTAAATTTAACTTTTGTAAACCCGAAAGACCACCTAGATGAAGTATACATAACAAACACCCGCAGCAACCCTGAATGGACTCACAGAACAACACTCACATCAACACAATCAGCCACATCTCATGGAGCCTCTTCTTCTAAGCCCATAAGGCAAGCCACTACAGAATCAACATTCTAGTCATTGGAGACTCCTTTGTGACACACACTGATGTCCCTCTCACCAGGCCAAGTAAGGAGAAAGCCACAGTCAATTGTTTATCAGGGGCCAGGATCTGCCACATTATGCATACACTCAGGTCATTGCACCACAAGTGCCGGTATGACTCAGTCATAGTCCATGTAGGTGTAAATGACCTGAGAAGTACCTCCCTAGACTGTATGAAGATAGACATAGTGGAGTTCTTGGAATACGTATCCCAGGCTGGTATGAGCTTAGTACTGAGCAGCATTTTACCTTCTCTAAGGATGCTGCCACAATATGAAAAAAGATGACTGACTTTAATAATTGGCTTAGTTTCTGGTGTCATTCTAAGGGGGTGCAATATTTGCCAGCATGGAAAGAGATGGTGAACAGATCATGCTACTTTTCCAGGGATGGTCTGCACTTCTCCCCTCTCAGCTTTCGAATATTAGCTAAAACATCATCCTTCCCATAGTGCCTTTTTAGGCAATGCCAAACTGAAAGTACTTCCGATATAAGAAATCAAAACCAAGCAAATCTAAAGGTGTTACTGCTCAATGCTAGGAGTCTAAAACAAACTCCACTCCCTGGAGGCTCTCTTCACCCTAGAGAATGTTGATATCTGTGTGGTCACTGAGACATGGTTTAAAGCTTCAGAGAGCACACCAACAGTGCAAGGTTATAATGCCTTTCACACATTAAGACCAGCTACTACACAGACAGGGACTAAAGGCACAAGTGTCTCAATTTGCATAAAAAATAAAAACACCTCAAGGCTGGTCAAACTGGACAGTGCGCTTGAGCTTCTACATGATCCAGTCACCATAGGCAAAATCCAATTCCACTTCCTTGTAAGCTGTAGGTCCCCCTCAGTGACCCAGGAAACCCATACCATGTAGTTAAATTTCTTGGAAACACTCACCATCCAACCCAATACCATATTCATGGGTGACTTTAATTACCCCATTAGTACCAGGGAATCATATACAACACCAAACATACAGGCACAGAGATTTCTGGATTTTGTAAACACAAACTGCCTGTACCAGATTGTCAATACACCAACAAGGGTTTCAACCATACTGGCTATGGTCCTCATTAATATGGGAAAGTGCTGCAAATACCCTAGTGTAATATCTTCTCTGGTAAGGTCAGACTACAAAATGGTTTCCTTTGAAGCAAAAATATAACCTGGAACCTCAGCTATCACGGGAATATTAAGGAGCTATTCTAAGGCTAACTTCCTACTATTAAGCAATAACCTGGCAAAATTTCAAGCCCCATAAACCCTGAGAACACTGCTGCCTATGCAGAACTGTTCACAGAAACCCTGTACAAGCATGTTAATAGCTGCATAGAGGCAATTGTACCCACCAAGAAGAAGTACAGAACTAATTACCCACCAGGAAGAAGTACATAACTAACTCAAAAACAAGGCACTCTGGTGGAATCACAACATGAATACGCTATATAACAGAAAAAAAAAATCATAGCAAAAATTAGGAGGTGCAGTAACCTGCTGGATAAAAGCATTCTCATCAAACTAAACAAACAACTCAGAGGACAAATAAAGTCTACCAAAGCCAAATTAGAAGTAAATTTCATCTTCCAGGCCAAGGGCAACCAAAATGCATTCATTGGCTATGTCCACAACCTCCAAGGCAATACAGAATTGTGTGCAGAGCTCATTGTAAATGGAACCACCTATACTGAGCTAGAAGATATAGCAAACCTGCTGGCCAACAAATTCAGTTCCAACTTTACCTGTCTCTCCCCATCAGCCTTCCCTCAAGAAATACCATGAAATATAGCTCCCCTGCTATCACTAGGGAACAGGTCATTAATGCTCTCTTTAAGGCCAAGAACACTGTATCAATGGACCCAGACAATACCCAAGGATGCCTTCTAAATAGCATGAAACATGACCTATAAAGCCCTCTGGAATTGCTATTTAACTGTAGCCTCCAAAGAGGCTTTGTACCTCATAAATGATGAACAGCAACAATCATGCCCTGCACAAAGGTGAGCCATCTACAGACCTACTCAACTTGGTGGACTTCTTTGGGAAGGTCACCAAAGCAATAGATGAGGGTAAAATGGTTCACACTGCCTACCTTGACCTGGCCAAGGCATCTGACACAATACCCCACTCAGGCATTGCTGACAAACTTAAGAGGTTAGGTACAAACCCCTTATGTAGCCCGGTGGATAGGCTCACAGACAGGACCCAGGAAGGTAGAATTGTGGAGTCCACCTATACAAAGAGGCCAGTCACAAGCAGACTCCCTCAGAGATCAGTCCTGGGACAGCTCCTTTTTGGCATTTATTTCTCTGAAGTCAAGGCCAATGTCAATGACCTCTGGCTGAGTAAATTTGCAGATGACTGCAAATTAGGAGCTGTCATTAAATTGCCCATCGATACGAATGTTCTTCAGGAAGGGCTAACACAGACAAACAACTGGTGCCAGATCCATACACTAAGACTAAATGCCAAGAAATGCATGACAGTATCCTTTGGGAAGTCATCCACTCCTGGTAACTATCATATTGATAACACACCCTTAGGAGTTGACCCAGTAGTCAGGGACAGTAATCTAGCCTTTCACTATCACATGTCTACAATAGTGAGGAAATGATTCTATGCTGTGCATCTTATAAGCAAAGGTATGGCATCTAGGCCCAAGGAAGTCATTGTTCCACTGTATTCATCAGACCTATGATTGAGTACAGCGCCCCCTTTGGTATGTACCTAACTAGGTATATCCAACAACTGGAACATCCACAGAGGTTCCTCACTAAAAGAATACAGGGCATAAGTAACATGTCCTATGCAGGCCACCTCAAGGCCCTATCCCTGTAGTCTGTCTCCTACAGGCTGTTAAGGGGAGATCTACGCCTGGTGTACAAGGCATTGTCAGACCGCTCTCTGATGAACCTCCTGCATATCTGCAAAACAAACAGCACCAGAATTACCCGTTCTAAAGACTTAAACCTTGTGTGTGATCAGAGGTGCCAGAAGCTGTTAAAGGCTGGGGGGGGAGGGGACGGAGGGTGAAAGGGGTACTTAGTGATCTAAAAAGGGAAATTTTTTAAAACTATTTAGTACTGCAACATAGGTTCACTTGGAGGACATTTTAAGCTTAGACAATTTCCCTTTTGGTGCTTGAATTAACATTTCCTGATTGGTCTTACCCATCCCATGGCTGAAAATTGTATATTAGCTCTAGTTAGAATAACTGTGCTCATACCATATATAATTTGAAGGGACCCGTGTAAGGGATGCAGCATTTAGGGTCTGCCTCTATCCATTAGTGACTTGAGGGGAAATCCTGGGGTGCATTTTCCATTACCCATCCTTAGATCCAAGTTGCATTTGAATATAGACAGGGATGAGCTTTATTTTACTTGCATGGATAGTCTGTTTTGGAGCAGTGGTATCCTCTGTGATATACATCTGTCTCTTCACACTGTTCTGTTTAGATACCTGGACTGAGTATTTCTGATTCCATTTGAATTGCTGATGTTCAGTAGGTCCATCAGTACTGGGTCAGAGGATGCCTTGTATGCCAAGTACAGGTCACCTCTTAGCATTCTGTAGGTTTCCAAGTATAGTGATAAGGCTTTGAAGTGGTCCATGCAAGACCTATTATTTAGGACTTGTATCCTTTTAGTAAGGTATCTCTGAGGGCAATCCAGTTGTTTCATGTGTGTGGACAGATACATGCCAAAGTAGGCATTATACAAAATGATTGACCTAATGAGGGATTCATAAGGTGAGACAATGACATCTCTAGATCTAGTCAAAATCAATTTGTTCATAAGCTGTGCAATATAGAAAGACTTTCTTATGGCACTGGGCAGATTTGGTTGAAAGTTAGGTCACTCTCCACACAAGTTCCCAAATGCCAAACAATTGGGTCAGCTCTCAGGGGGGTGTGGGCAATTTGGTAGTTCCCTGGGGTAGATGACTTCCCAAAGGATGCGATAATGTATTTTTTTTAAGTTTAGTTTCAGTTCATGAGTCTGGCACCAGTTACCATTTGAGAAAATCCTTCCTGCATTATGGATAAGTCATTTAGGTAATCGATAACTGCTCCTAGCTTGCAGTCATCTCAAACTTAGTCAGCCAAAGTCTTTTGGTATTTGTTTTTACTGCCAAGAAGAACAGGAAAAGTCTGAGCACCGACCCCTGGCCTGGGGGTATTCCATTGGTGACTGTTCACTTTATAGAAGCAGCCTTCCCTATTTTGATCTCCTGCATCCTGTGAGCCAGCTGGCAGTCCATCTAGTTATGTAAGGGTATATTGCCAGTTTATTCAACTTTTCTACTATACCTGAATAGAGGATTATGTTAAAAGGCTTGGCCAGGTCAAGGTAATGTGATGCGAACTGTTTTACCTTCATCCATTGCTTTGGTGACAAGAGTAAAGCTTAAAATTTGCCCGTGATTTTCAGCCTTCCATCCTCTTTTTTTCCCCTGATCTTTCCCCTAAGACGTTGAGAGATCAGAACATACATTTGACTGTCCCTGATTTTATGTCATATTTTTGATCTGTTCCATAAGACTTGTGTTTTTTGGTAAATTTATGAGGATTGCAAAAGTTAAATATTGATAGACATTTGAGTTTCAGACTTCTAGACGTCATATCCTTAAGAAAATGCATGCTAATGCAAACCTGTTAGTCTAGCAACTAAGCATATAAAAGTAATGTTATACTTAAAATTTGTCCCTAACTCTGGACCTTTTCCCCCACCCATTACATTTTTGGCTTTCTCCCTTGCGCTATAAGGTTTTCAGGTTTAAATAAGAACTGTGCACAAAAGCTGTTTACCACTTTCAAGCTCAACCTGCTGCATTTTTTTTTCATTTGTTCAATTAAATAAAACAGAAGTGCAACAAAACTGGGCAACTTAAAGAATAGCAATAACAACAATCTAGCTAAAGGCTTAAAATCAGGCAAGAAGCTTTAATAACTTTTTATAAGCAGAATAAAAATCACACAGTATTTTTTATTGTGCTTTTAAATAAATTAATGTTTCTTGCATGATTTTAAAAATCTAACAAAACTGGGGGCCAACTACAGTAATAAAAATGAGGGAAAAAAAGACTTGAAGCAAGGAAGGAACTGCATTAACTTCTCCTAAAAGTACAGTAACAGCAGAGTCAAAGTTATTCCAGTTTCGGTACTTACGTATTATCGCAACCAGATTTTCGCGATTGCGAAATTCGCATACTGGAATAAAAACAAGTGCAAAAAACAACGTACGGTGTTATTTTACATCCTTACTAATAAAGAATAGCCTTAGATTACATTCAGGAAGAAAAACAATTATACAAATCTTCCTGTTTTGTGTGCATTACATATGCATGCTTCAATTCTCGCATACTGTTAAAAGTTGTTCTGCACCTTTTCTTTTATGAAAGAAAACACATGAACTAATGTTGGTTTAACTGCATGAATTTTATTCTCATGCAGTGAAATACATTTACTGAACCATTCTGGCCATATTTCCACACATGTTTAATTTCAACAGAACTATCAGCACTTTTACAAACACTTGTTGCTGATAATAAGAACGTGATTCCTTACATCCACCAGTTCTTGCATTTTGAGCGTTACATAAAAAACAATGACTATTTTTGTACCAATCGGATTTTAAATTTAAACAGTGAAGAAGGAAAATGTTCAATTGATTCCCCCAAAACACACAAAACACACACACACACACACACACACACACACACACACACACACACACACACACACACACACACACACTAACTATAACTGATTCCCCAAACAGATGCGAGCCATAAATTATTTGCTACTTTTTCCTGTGATACTGCAGCAAACATGAAATAGTGCATCACAGAAGTAAAAACTTAAAATTGCCTGTTAAAATCATTCTTCTGAATGAAATTAAACTTGACTACTGGCCATGGACATTCAGACGGCATGCTCCAAATTAAGTTCCCTTGCCTGCGCTTGTAATCAGGAAGGCAGGATCTGTCATGCAATGTAGCAGTGTGGAGTTCGCCGGCAAAATGAGACACGGCAGGCAGGACTCGAGAAATTGGCAGTTATTCCTCTCCCTGCCTAACCCCGTATGTGCCACATTATTACTTACTTGCTAACACTAGTTTCCAGCTTAATAAACCTGTTTTGTCAGTAACATTACGAATTTCGCAACCTGTGAAAATCTGGTTGCGATAATACGTAAGTACCCCAGTTTCTTGTCGGAATTACATTTTATTTTATCATCACCATCATCATTGTGTTCATCATTATTTTTACTGTTGTTACTTCATAAATGACTGCCCAGAATGTACCTGGGTGGGCTATTGCCACTTCAGTTGAGGT